>NW_024387338.1:82045-92317 GCF_900408965.1 Simochromis diagramma | reverse complement strand
GTGAAGTTTGATTTCACTTCCTCGATTTTGCTTTCCAGGCCATGATGGTGTGTATGCAGGCTCCTGGCAGAGCCAGGTGTTATGCAAAACACACTAACATTTTTATTGCAGGATTATAGGTCCAGGGTGGTGCTGCTCCAGAGGAGGAGATGCCCTGATGTTACCTGGGATATGATCTAGCTAATCTTTTTCTTTGAGACAGGAATCTGATTTTGATGAGTTGACTCATGGCAGTGTCCATGTGTCAAGAGAAGGGATCCAGGATTAATATGAAACAATGAATTAACATTAAATTTTGTTTTATATGATTTTTGCAGCGATTTGTGTGAATAACAGTTCATTCAACGGGTATTAAACCTATGCAAGTGATGCATCCATGTTCAGATGAGGCTTTGATGGCCTTCAGTTCAGCATTCAATACAATCCACCCCTCACAACTCATCAGGAAACTGACAGACCTGGGCATCAGTTCCCTCATCTGCAAATGGTTACTGGACTTCCTGACCAACCGCCCCCAACATGTCCGGCTGGATAACCACTGCTCATCTACCATCACAATGAACACCGGTGTACCACAAGGCTGTGTGATGAGCCCTTTCCTCTACTCCCTCTTCACCCACGACTGCAGACCTGCTGATGGTTCCAACACCATCATTAAGTTTGCAGATGACACCACGGTGATTGGCCTCATCAGTGACAACGATGAGGCCGCCTACAGGGAGGAGGTGGATCGTCTGGCTGAGTGGTGCGACAGAAACAACCTGCTGCTTAACACCGAGAAGACCAAGGAGCTCATCGTGGACTACAGGAGGAATGCTGACCCACATCCACCCATCCACATTAAGGGGACGGCTGTGGAGCGTGTGAGCAGCTTCAAGTTCCTGGGAGTCCACATCTCCGAGGATCTCACCTGGACGACCAACTGCTCCAAGCTGGTCAAGAAGGCTCACCAGCGCCTCTTCTTCTTGAGGACTCTGAGGAAGAACCACCTGTCCTCAGACATCCTGGTGAACTTCTATCGCTGCACCATCGAGAGCATCCTGACCAACTGTATAACAGTCTGGTACGGGAACTGCTCTGCCTCGGACCGGAAGGCGTTGCAGAGGGTCATGAAAACTGCCCAGCGCATCGCCGGAGCACCACTTCCTGCCATAAAAGACATCTACAGGAAGTGGTGTCTGAAAAGGGCTGGGAAAATCATCAAAGACCCCAGTCACCCATCACATGGACTCTTCACCCTCCTGCCCTCTGGGAGGCGCCACAGGAGCCTACGGACTAAGACCACCAGGTACCGGAACAGCTTCTTCCCCACAGCTGTCAGACTCCTGAACTCTGCCTCCTGACATCTGACCCACGTTAAACTCATGGACTGAACATACACACAATGGACAACTGTACCCTCAAACACACAATAATAACATGGACTGAACCACCACTCACAACCACCAGCACTTTATATAGCCTCTGTAGAAACTATCTACACCCTCACTTATCTTAACTGCACTACTGTATAGCTCTGTGTAAATAATCATTCTGTACATTCGATAATCTTTAATCCTACAACTGTTTACAACTTGCATAGTTCCCATTTCTGTATAGCTGTATATCTCAGATTCTGTAAAGTTACTTATTTCATATTCTGTATAGTTTTTCATATTTATATCCTGTTCATAGCCTGTTCATTGCTTGTACTCACTACAGCCTGTACATACTTATAGTTATAGAATATTCACAACATACTTCATACCGTGTACATTATAACATTCCATAATAGACCCATTTCTGTAATATACTCAGATATCTATATTATTGCTAATATATATTGTAATATATCTATATCACTAAAGCACTTCTGGATGGATGCAAACTGCATTTCGTTGCCCTGTACCTGTGCATGTGCAATGACAATAAAGTTGAATTATATTCTATTCTATAAGTGAAGTTCACTGAACTAAGGAATGTGGTTTGATGATTGTTGACATGCTCTCCAAATAGAAGTTTTTCCTCCTAGCAAGGAAATACAGGTGCAGCAGTAATCTCCTGAGAAATCTTCAGAGGCCCAGTGAGAAGCGAGAACCATTCCAGGCATAACTGACAGCCCAGGCAGTGGTTGAGGTCAAAGGTCGAGCTGGTTGGGGCCCATCATGAGATCAGATTTTGGAGCCACAGCAAGGACCATGAAACTGCGTTGGAATGAGAGCTGTGCCAAAAGGGCTTTCCAGAGGCCAACAGAGGAGATTGTGGACAACAGATGGGCACCTGAAGGATGAGGGGAGCGTGCCAAGCTCCATCGACAGCGCAGAAGGAATCTAAGGATGATATCATGATTCTGTGAAAGCACAGGAACCAGAAGCTATGGTGGTGATGACAGCAGTTTCCTATGAACATCACCTAATGCTGTGTCACTATACTGTGCATACTCTGGCACATTGAAGACTGCTGGGATCATAACGCCAGTAAGATAACTGGACCCAGCACCCTTTCTACAAAGAGGTTTTTCTGCAGAGGATGGACAGTAGAAGAGTCATAAGTATTCCTACCGCAGGATGAAGGCCTGAAGTGAGGTGATGGGGGTTGATAGAGGCCAATTCAAGTGTTTCTGACCATTTCAACTGCCTGCAAAATACCGGAGAGACCCTCCTGGATTTATCAGAACCACTGGAAAGAGGTCGAGGTCCCAGGAAACCCCGGCACCCTCAAGACAGCACAATAGAGAAATCTCACACTTGGTTGTTTCAGTGGTGAGGGGGGAGTGCTGATTGAGCCCCCGTAGGGTAAGCTCGCACTTCAACCTCCAGCCTCTGATCAACTCTAGGGCAACCAAGTGCGAGGCGTGACGGACCTGTGTGCAACCATGGGAAGGTGGACCCTCTTGGTTACCTTGACTACGACGCTCACTTTTACAGGACCCCAGCTGGTGCCGGAAACAGCTGAACCAGGAGGAAGGCAGAGAAGATGGACACACGACAACTCTCACCTAAGGGATATGACGCAAGACCACATCCCTCCGTGGATGAATAATGCCTGGTACCGTTATATCCACGACAGAACAAAAGCAGAATCGGCAAATACAGACTATTATGTCTGTTCCCATCTACCCAGCACGGCAACATACCCCACACTATATATGTTCCTGGACTAACTCCCAGGGAAGAACTACTCTATGATACTAGCAGAGAAAGGGGACTTTGTGTCCTCTTCAACAACACATGCTGCACTTACATACCAGACGATGTACATTCATCAAACATGACTGACACCCTGAATGCTGTGAGACAGATCCAGCAGGCCCAAAAATCAGGACTATGTAAGTGATACAAGTGACTGGTTTTCTTGGCTTTACACTGGCTCCTGGTTACAGGTGCTAAAAAGACTACTCATCGGAGTTGGGATATTTTTACTTTTATTTTGTGTCTTTGTAACGTGTATATTGCCATGTCTAAAACTCATGATTAACCGTGTAATATTTTCTACTGTTGCTGCATAAATAGCCATGACAAGTGATGATGATGATAATGACCCCGACCTGTTGGAACATGAAGACTTTGTGTGATTAATGACAAACTGGTATTTCACTTAAAGTTTTTCTGACAACAGGAGGGAATGTTAATGGAAAATTGTATTTAGTAGTCAGTATAATCTTTTAGTGATATAAGTTTGCATATGGTAGAGTACTGCATGTAGTTATTTGTATTAGGAAATATTCAACCATGTATACTTAGAGGCATATAATTAATTGTGTGTGATCTCTAACTGGCTGCAAAGGCTTGGTGTGTATTCCACACTAGAATGCACACCCACATCCTGGGAGCACGAGAGAGGTCATACCTTCTCTTATTGTTTTATGGCAGGATTAACGTAGCTATGTCTGTTTTAGTTTAAGTGCTTCTTTACATATAGATGAACTGCTGGACTTCCTCACCATGTTATTTAGGGTGAGGGGGAGACTACCCTTTCCTGACCAAGGATGTACCTTTTGTGCTTTTATGACCCTTTGATCAGCAGGACACACACACACACACACACACACACACACCACTGAAGTATAAATAAAGACCAGGGCAAAGCTCAGCGCGAGTCTCTGAGTCTGGAGGCTGCCCTTGCTAGCAAGAAGTTCTGTGTGTTTCTCTTCTCTGAGTCTTTACTGAAGAAGTGTTTTAGAACATTTTCCCTAACAATATTAGATCGTTTTTTAGTAAAATATAATCCCTCCAGAAAGGCAGGAAAAGCCCGGAAACTTGCTTTAAAACTAAATATGTTTCTAAATACTTTAAAACTAAATATGTTCCCTAAAACGGTGACAGAGCTACAGACCCATGACAGCCTTACACAGGTAGCCAGCAGCTATGACCAGCACTACTTGTGCAGTTAATAAAAGGACAGGTAATGTTTGTCGCGCTGTTGCACACACAGCACGCTCGTTTGTTTCAGTTCGTCAGTTGCCACAAGACAGCTTACCAACGTGTACGTAATAAGCTAATACTCCTGTGTGCTACACACTACAGTGCACGCTGTACACCTACTTACTGGTTTTGTGGCATCAGTCTGTGTCTCTGAGTTAACTTGTGTTTCTCCTACAGCTCCGGACCGCAAAAAATGCGCGTGCTCTTTGTGAGCTCGTTCCCGGCTCGTAACCAGCGCGTTCTGCCGTCAAGGGCGATCATTGGTTAAATGTGATCATGTGACTGATGCAAGCCAGATCCTTTTATTTAGCAAAACTGTGATTAATAGTTAAATGTTATTGTTGAGGGGCACAGACAGGACTCCGCACGCACACACACATTAAAATAATAATAATGATAATTTTTTTTTTTAAAGTTGCCTCAACAAAAGGGCACTTTGGGAGCCCATCAGGAAAGGGGCGGGTGCTCAAGCCCCTCTAGCCCCACCCTCCTCTGCACGTGCCTGCTTCATGACTTTCTGTATCATTTCTGGGATGTTTAGGACTCAAATTGCACTGCTGGAAATAGCATATGCATCAAAATAAACTATTTTTTTGCAAATTTGCATCATAATATTTATTTTCGTTTTTCCTGCAGTGTATAAAAATTGGTGTATTTCAAAAATAAAAATATAAAGACACTCAAAATAAATTTCCTGTGATGGGAGACTCTTTTGTATTTGCAGTTTTGAGGGATAAGCCTCTTAAATTTCTCTAACTAGAAATATATGTTAAAAAGACAAAAACGATTTTCAAGTTTTTTGTACTTTATTGCACTTTTTTGAAATTTATGTAATTACTATGCACTTAATGCATACATATTATTAAAATTTGGGCTAGAATGGTTGTATTGATGTATAGCAACTTGAAATGCTCCCAAAAATGGCACTACAGCATGTAAAAATATAATATGAGCTCTGGCGGACTTGGTTCTATGGTAGGTCTTAAAGGGTTAACACAGTCCGGCCCAGGCTGTTGAGGGAAAAGTTGGAAGACATGTAAGTGGAGGCCCCACTGGTCCAGTTGATCAGCACTACCTGACAGGCAGGCCGCAGTTTGTAAGACGGCAGAGCTGTGTGTCAGAGAATCTGAAGAACAACATCGGAGCACCCCAGGGAACTCTTATCCCTTTCCTCTTCACCATCTATATGACCAACTTCAAGTAGATCACAGAAACTTGTCTCCTCCAGAAATTCTCTGATGACACAGCCATTATTGGAAGTGTGGAGATGGGATGGGAAGAGGAGTACAGAAGACCAATTGATCGCTTTGTGAGGTGGTGTGAGGTGAACCACCTGCAGTTGAATGTGTCCAAATCAAAGGAGCTCGTGGTGGAATTTGGTAGAAACGGCTCCTGACCCTCCCCTGTCTGCATTGGTGGGACTGATATCAAAATAGTCACATCCTATTAGCGATGTTCCCTCTAAATTTTAATGTGTCTGAGCAAACACACAAACTACCCGAGTGTTCCCTTGGACCACTGTGAGCAACATCAGACGTGTGCACTGTGGCCACGCCCATTGCATCCATCCAAGTTACATGGTTTATTAAAAGAATAAAATTACAGCATTTACATTTCTGTTAGAATACTTTTAATTAGGTACTTTAGCACACTTATAATGAAAATTAAAAAAAAAATTGTTCATGACCTGTGTAGTATGTTAACACTATTGGAAGTAAAGATAAATTGAACAAAAATTTCAAAAACACACATAAAGCTCTGACTTGTATTATGAGTATGAGTCTGTGTGAAGCTCCTGCTGTGCACTGGGTGAGATTGTCCGACTGTCGTCTGTGAGTGAGTCCTGTAACTTTTTGTCTGCAAAATACAGTATATAATGACGATTGTTGTGCAAGTTACTTTGAAAAAGTAATTAACTATAGTAACTAGTTACTTCTTCAAAGAAGTAACTGAAAACAACAAAGTTATATGCAGCTATTTATCTAAAAATGCAGGAAATATGGGTTTTTATTATATAAACATTTCAAACTATTTACAGAACAATCAGGTGTTCTCGTCAAATAAGATGCCACACAAATTATTTATGCAATTCCAAAAATTATTTCATTCCACTATAAGATAAAGGAGAACATCACAAGCCTGATACCTGCAGGCCTGACAGCAGGAGGTGTATCACTCATCCTGTTTTCCACCTGGAGACAGCGTTTACACTCTAATTTGCCTTTGGTGTCTTTTTGCCAGCAACTGTGACATTCAGGACTCTCCTCATTGTTCTGACACACAAAAAAAATCTTATTGACTACACTACACACTAACTACACAACACAACACACCAACTTTAGACTTGTCACAAATCTCCCATATCTCAAAATTCTCTCTCTCTCTCGCTTTTTCGCTTTCTCGCTGCCATCACTCCTAAACACCTAAATGCTAGGGGTGGGGGAAAAAATCGATACTGTGTAGTATCGTGATATTTTGTTTGCTAATAATGTATCGATACAGGGACAGCAGAAATCGATATTTTGTTGCAAAAAAGGTTTTTGTGGACTGGAACATGCTCTGACTTCAGAGTATGTTGATCAGCTCCTTTTTCTGAGCAAGAATCCTGACATTCCTTCACTGTCCAAATGTGTTTAACTTTTTTTTTGGCAGCAATAAACATGACAGTTTACTTATTTTAATTTAAGACATGTTTTATTTTAATTAAGTTTAAAACTTTTTTATTTAATGTAAAATTATATTTTGTTTTAATTTACTTTCAAATTATTCAGTTGCTGAATGGGCTGCATAGTTTTCATAAGTTGCATAGTTCAGAATAGCTATAATTGTACCAGATGGTTGCATTCAGTTAAGTTGGACTAGACTATAATACAAGCCGTTCAGTTTGTCAACAATAAAACTGACTGAAATGAGAGAAAGACTGAGTGTGAGACTTTGATATTAGATAAAATGAATATTGATAAAGTTTACCTTTATGTACAGAATCTGAATATCGCAAAATATTTAAAAAAATTGCAATAATATCGTATCGTGCGTTAAGTATTGTGATAATATCGTATCGTGGGATGTATGGTGATTCCCACCTCTACTAAATGCCATGTTGCCATATCATTTTTTGATTGGTCGACATGGTACATTTTTCCACCAATAGGAAAGTGTGGGGGTTTTTTTTGGTTTTTGTTTTTGCTCACAAGTGGAGAGTGCTTTTGAGGGCTTTCCTTAGAAAATGCAGTTTTTACCATTTCTTCCCGCAGTAAACATAAACATCATAACTCTGGTTTTTCGTGGCCTATCAACACAATTTAAAAACAGGCATATAGTTTGAAGTCCACACTTTTTACACAAAAAATTAGAATTGGGGTTGTCTTGGGTGGACATAACATCTTGTTGCTATGTCACCGTAAATTGGTCATGCTATTGGTATACCATGAATACTTTTTCTCCTCAGCCAATCAGCAATGCGATCAATTGGATCACAGGCTGGAGTGGTCTGCCAGTGGTCAGAGCTGGCTTTACTTTCTACAAAGGCTCAGATCCTTCAGTGTATACAGCAGGCTGCTCTATATGTTTTATCAGTCTGTTATTGCAAACACCATCTTCTTTGCGATGGCGTGCAGGCACCCAAGCAAAGGATGCAAATAGACTGAACAAACTCATCAGGAAGGTTGAGTCTGTTGTTGGCATGAAGCTTGCCACCCTGGGTGAGGTGATCAGTGATAGAATGCTGGAAAAATTGCTGGCAATCATGGACAATAAGTCCCATCCCTTCCATAACACACTGGATAATCTGAAGAGAAATTTCAATATCAGGTTCCTTCAACCTCGCTGTCTGAGGGAACGTTACAGGAAATTGTTCCTTCTGCTGCTATCAGAATCTTTAATTCATCCACTTGGGTCAGGTCCACACATGTGGAACAGAATTAATTACACCTCAATGCAGCCTGTCACTTTTGTACACCACAAGATATATTTCCACACATACTTGTCCTTTTATATTCATTGTATATTTATATTTATACCTTTATCTTTATATTTATCTATTTATCTTAATATTCATCTATCATAACTCTGTTTCTACACTCATTTTATAGGAGTGCATGTTGTTTTTGTGTATTTGCTGCTGTGACAACTCAATTTCCATCTGGAATTAATAAAGTTTCTGATTCCGAATCAGGTTTTAGAAAGACCTCATCTTCAACATTTTGGGGGGTTGTTATTTGCTTTGATAATTTTAAACAAATAGCATAATGGACAGCACAGTGTTAAAATATGTCTTTAAATCTTTTGTTATATAATTTTACTTATTTACTTATTTCTAAAATCTCTGGTTTAAAATTAAAAGTAATTTGAAAACATAAAGAGTAAATGTTTGAATGTTTTATAAAGTCATTGTACAATTTTCTAAAAGTATGGCTTGTAAGACTATTTCAGATTCCAAATATGTTAGATGCTTTTCTAGATTTATTTCTAATCTGCTATGAACCATCCTCACATCTCATCTAAAGCTCTGTAACCCTCCCTTTTAATGTTGTTTGCTGTTACACCCAGTGAAATAAAGTTAGAGATTATTAAACCAGCCAGCTGTTCATTCATTAGAGCTCAGGCTTACAGTCATACAGCAGAGCTACAGTGAGGCTACAGAGACACCACATGGAAACAATCAAAGCTCTCATTGTTCAGCTCAGGCTTCGTGTGTTTCTGCTTTATTATTATCTACTGAGACAAACTAATGTATTCTTACCTTCTGATGAAACTGTTGAAGCTTCCTGGGCTGGGGGACTTCCTGTTGGGGAAAGTGCACTTTGAATCGTAAACTGGTCTTTTTAAAAATGACAACCTGCGTGGCATCAGAAATATATAAATATAACAAGTCAGACTATAATATTTTGATACATTTCATAAAATAAACTGTGACAATGTCATATCTGCATACCGTACTAAATGTTTAATGTGTCTTTTTCCTCTGACTTACCTTCATTCATCTTCTCTAAAATCAACCTCGCCCCCTGCATCACACGGTCTGAATATGCCTGCACCATCACTTCTACTGTTTTCAGTCTGTCTGCGTTCTCCAGCTGGTACTTATAGAGTTTGGGGAAGTCATCTCCAGGTTCATACTGCAGGTAAAAGTGGAAAAGCTTCAGCTCCTCCTCTCCCATTTTCTTCAGCATTTCCAGTAGCTGCACTGGTAAGGCCTTCTCCATCTCTGACCTGTAAAACATAAAACATGTCTCATCACATCTACGTTTTTAGCTTTTAGTATACTTCACAGTGCCCTCTAGTTGTCATGTATATTTTACCTAATGCAACTTCAACTCTAACAATGCTGTTAATATATAAATTAAAGAGATACTTATCGAATTAAACTTTCAACAGAAAACAAAGAGGGCTCACAATCTTTAGAAAACAACTTAAAATCAACTGACATTTCTACAAATCATATCACTTAAGTGTGTGAATGTGTGTGTGAATGGGTGGATGACTGGATGTGTAAAGCGCTTTGGGGTCCTTAGGGACTAGTAAAGCACTATACAAATACAGGCCATTTACCACTTATTAAAAAATAGAAATATGAATGAAAAAATTAAGTCAAATAAATAAAATAAAAGTACAAGACTCCAGCAGAAAAAGATAAGCACGCTAATTAGTTTTTAATCAAGATTTATACACTGGTTTAAAAGAGGTTTCTAAATCTGCTCTAGAATCAGAAATGTGGTACTAAGGAGGAATTCATAATAATTACAGTTAAAATATATTTTAAATTACCAACAACATGATGATATCATAACTCTGGTCCTTGGAGGACAAGGGTATCAGCCAAGCTTCAACTTAGAACCACTGACAGCTGCACACACAGTGTCATCGTTCC
>NW_024387338.1:49545-77045 GCF_900408965.1 Simochromis diagramma | reverse complement strand
TGCTTGACTCCCTGGTATAACTCACAAACTCACATCCTAAAGCAGAAAATCCATAATCTGATGAAAATGATGTCTCACTAATGTAGAAGATCTTAATTTAGCCTGAAGAGACAGTTTGTTTGTCAACAAAAGAAAAGCCCTCTGTAAAGTCATGACATCTTAATATTCATCAATGATTGAAATAAATAAGAACAACCTTAGGTTTCCCTTTAGCATTTTAGCCAAGCTGACAGAAAGTCAGATCCCTGTTGAGCCAAGATTTCCTTTAAACTTAACTAGTAATGAGTTAATAAATTTCTTCACAAATAAAATTTTAACCATGAGAGAAAATCTATCAGTCTATCTCTATTTATCAGCTACATAGCACAGGCCTTCAAGCTGGCAGTTGTTAAACAATTAGTTAAAAAATCATCACTTGACCCAACTGTCTTAGCTAGACATAGGCAAATATCCAACCTTCCTTTTATTTCAAATTTTTTTGAAAAAGAGTAGTTGTAAAACAGCTAACTGATATAGGACTGCTTTCTTCCATTTGTGCTCTAAGATCAGAAACAGAGTGACTTTCAGAGTGAAGCTGAAAAAGTAGTTCATGCATTTATTACTCTTAGGCTGGACTACTGTAATTCTTTCTGAAAAGCCTTCAGTTGATCCAAAATGCTGCAGCAAGAGTCCTGACAGGGACTAGAAAGAGAGAGCAGATTTGTCATATATTGGCTTCCCTTCATTGACTCCCTGTTAAATCCGCAAATCAAAAATCTGCTACTCACATACAACATCTTAAATAATCAGGCCCAATCTTATCTAAATTACCTTATAGTGCCATATCACCCAGTTAGACCACCCAGTTAGTCGTCTCATTGTTAAAATTTTCTATGTATAATTGTATAAGTGTATAAATAGGGTCTGTACCTTAAAATATATAGCCGCCTGAGGTGACAGGAGACGGCTGGATTTTATGTGAATTCCAATCAGAGTGTTGAGAGATATCACTGGCTTTCAGAAGAAAGGTGTGGGTGAAACTGTGCAGGATGTACAGAGGGTAAACAAGTTTGTGGCGGGACGTGGTTTGTGCCAGGGCTGCAGGGGAGGCTGACACACACCAGAACCTCATCATGCCTCCCTTACATGAGCACCATATTATAAAATCTGGTAGCTTGGCTTGGGTTCTTGCCGACAGTGCCGCTGGCCCCAGTGGTGTCCCTCTACTGTGCACTTGAGGGATCTGCTCAGCCCAAGACGGAGGTCAGCATGCAAGAGGGACTTGTTCAGCCCAATCCGGAGGTCAGTGAGCCCTCTGGTCTTGCCTCGTCTGGTCCTGCCTCGTCTGGTCCTGCATGCTGGCCACCTGCCAAGCCGCCTGTTAGCCTAGGGTCATGTCCACGCCTGCTGTGACACCGCCGCTTTCCACACAGTCGCCCCACAAACCAACCTGCATATCACACCTACTCAGGTGAGAAGAAAGCTGGGGAGGCTCAGACAGGGGAAAGCAGCAGGACCCAACAGCATCAATCAATCAATCAATCAATCAATGCTTTATTTATATAGCACATTTAAAGACCAGAGGTACACCAAAGTGCTTCTCAATCATAAAATATGAAATAAAATTAATTACATATGGGTACGATAGTAGAGTACAAATACATTTCCAGACAAAACAAATCATCAGTCCCAGAGTGTTGAAAGCCTGTGCTAGGCAGCTTTGTGGAGTACTCCATCACCTATACAACCTGAGCCTGCACTTCCAGAGAGTCCCAGTGCTATAGAAAACATCATCCCTGGTGACTACAGGTCTCTAGGACTGACCTCTCATATTACGAAGGTTTTAGAGAGATTTATCCTGGAGCACCTCAGACCCCTGGTGAGCAAGTCACAAGACCCTCTGCAGTTTCCATACCAGCCCCACTTGGGAGTGGGCAATGCAGTGATACATCTGCTGCAGAGAGCATACGCCTTCCTTGATGGACCGACCACCACAGTTCGGATAATGTTCTTCGACTTCTCTAGCGTCTTTAACCCTTAAAACCGGTCAGAAAGGGCGCGCTCTGTTTTGCGTAACTATTTTTAAATCCCGGTAGATCTGCAACCACGTAAGCTAGCGCAATAATTCTTTTTGCATATGAAACCGGAGGAGCTGTACTTACATCTTATGCCATCAGCTTGTCCTAGGTCACAGTTTCCTTCCGCATATAGCTTTGCAAAAACTGCATAAAAAGCACTTGCAGCAACAAAAACATAATATTCCAGAAACACGCTTTGCCGATCCGATCAGCTGTCCGTAACACTTCCTATGTCCATCAGCGCGAGCTATTACATGTCCGCCATGACCTGCCCGAAACCGGAAGTGACGTCATTTTGCAGAAATGTAGTTTTTTGCTTTCAGGGCCTAATGAGCCTATACTGGTGTTTTTAAAAGTTATATTTGACTTCATGACAGGGCCGTGCAGAGAGGTTTAAAGGGGCGGGTGCTTAAAGCTAAAAAGGGGCACATTGAGCCAGGCTGAATAACAACAACACACATTCATCAAGAATCTAATATGGGCAACAAGGCAAAGCAAACGTAGCCGATGTTTTACCTGATGGGTACAATGTTGCTGTTGAGGGGTTGCTGTGGATAGTGCTGGAGGGCAGGGCTGTGTTGATCTGAGACTGTAAACATTAAAAAGTCCATAGGAGAGATGGTAGCTGATTAAACAAGTGTCATGAGATAATAACTAAATGCAAAGATTGGTGACAGCACTTAGGCTCTGCCTGTGAATCACTCTTTGCTTCTCTTCTTCCTTCCATCCCATCTTTTCATATATCACTCTCCACTTGCTGTCTTTCTGAGAACAAGGCACAACTTGCTATTGCAATAAACTATAATCTAATTATCCACACCTAACAACTCCAGCACTTAATCCATAATAAAATGATGACAGAAAAATGTTATAGCACTGCCTTTAGTAGCCTCACACAGCTCCTGCTGTTTCCTCCTCATGTCCTTACCAGGCATGTCTGGACAATGTTATATCATGAGTAATTTTTTTTTTTTTAAAAATCCATCTAAATAAAACACACACATGCACGCACACACAGGGACATTTTAGACCTTCTTCAGAATACTGTATATACTATGGGCATCATGGTGCTGATCCAGAATCCTTACATTATTATTTATTACTAGAGCTACAATAATAAAGCAAAGAGGAGGGGGAAGTAATAAATATGAAATAATGTCATTATGATGATTCCATTTGTTTCACTATCCACTCTGTGCAGGGGCAAAGTTTATTACATGTTTAAACTGTAGAGATACAATCATTTTACTGCTGTAAAATCCAACTTTTGTCTTATTTAAAATATAAATCTAATATAATCTGCTTCTTAATGTATGTTCTTTAAAATACAGCGTGTGTTTTTTAATATATTATAATTATAATAATTATTATGTGGACATGCATATTAGATCGTTTTTTAGTAAAATATAATCCCTCCAGAAAGGCAGGAAAAGCCCAGAAACTTGCTTTAAAACTAAATATGTTTCTAAATACTTTAAAACTAAATATGTTCCCTAAAACGGTGACAGAGCTACAGACCAATGACAGCCTTACACAGGTAGCCAGCAGCTATGACCAGCGCTACTTGTGCAGTTAATAAAAGGACAGGTAATGTTTGTCGCGCTGTTGCACACACAGCACGCTCGTTTGTTTCAGTTCGTCAGTTGCCACAAGACAGCTTACCAACGTGTACGTAATAAGCTAATACTCCTGGGTGCTATACACTACAGTGTACGCTGTACACCTACTTACTGGTTTTGTGGCATCAGTCTGTGTCTCTGAGTTAACTTGTGTTTCTCCTACAGCTCCGGACCGCAAAAAATGCGCGTGCTCTTTGTGAGCTCGTTCCCGGCTCGTAACCAGCGCGTTCTGCCGTCAAGGGCGATCATTGGTTAAATGTGATCATGTGACTGATGCAAGCCAGATCCTTTTATTTAGCAAAATTGTGATTAATAGTTAAATATTATTGTTGAGGGGCACAGACAGGACTCCGCACGCACACACACACATTAAAAAAATAATAATAATAATTTTTTTTTAAAAAGTTGCCTCAACAAAAGGGCACTTTGGGAACCCATCAGGAAAGGGGCGGGTGCTCAAGCCCCTCTGGCCCCCCCATCTGCACGTGCCTGCTTCATGACTTTCTGCATCATTTCTGGGATGTTTAGGACTCAAATTGCACTGCTGGAAATAGCATATGCATCAAAATAAACTATTTTTTTGCAAATTTGCATCATAATATTTATTTTCGTTTTTCCTGCAGTGTATAAAAATTGGTGTATTTCAAAAATAAAAATATAAAGACACTCAAAATAAATTTCCTGTGATGGGAGACTATTTTGTGCAACTCTTTTGTATTTGCAGTTTTGAGGGCTAAGCCTCTTAAATTTCTCTAACTAGAAATATATGTTAAAAAGACAAAAACAATTTTCAAGTTTTTTGTACTTTATTGCACTTTTTTGAAATTTATGTAATTACTATGCACTTAATGCATACATATTATTAAAATTTGGGCTAGAATGGTTGTATTGATGTATAGCAACTTGAAATGCTCCCAAAAATGGCACTACAGCATGTAAAAATATAATATGAGCTCTGGCGGACTTGGTTCTATGGTAGGTCTTAAAGGGTTAACACAATCCGGCCCAGGCTGTTGAGGGAAAAGTTGGAAGACATGTAAGTGGAGGCTCCACTGGTCCAGTTGATCAGCACTACCTGACAGGCAGGCCGCAGTTTGTAAGACGGCAGAGCTGTGTGTCAGAGAATCTGAAGAACAACATCGGAGCACCCCAGGGAACTCTTATCCCTTTCCTCTTCACCATCTATATGACCAACTTCAAGTAGATCACAGAAACTTGTCTCCTCCAGAAATTCTCTGATGACACAGCCATTATTGGAAGTGTGGAGATGGGATGGGAAGAGGAGTACAGAAGACCGATTGATCGCTTTTTGAGGTGGTGTGAGGTGAACCACCTGCAGGTGAATGTGTCCAAATCAAAGGAGCTCGTGGTGGAATTTGGCAGAAACGGCTCCTGACCCTCCCCTGTCTGCATTGGTGGGACTGATATCGAAACAGTCACATCCTATTAGCGATGTTCCCTCTAAATTTTAATGTGTCTGAGCAAACACACAAACTACCTGAGTGTTCCCTTGGACCAGTGTGAGCAACATCAGACGTGTGCACTGTGGCCACGCCCATTGCATCCATCCAAGTTACATGGTTTATTAAAAGAATAAAATTACAGCATTTACATTTCTGTTAGAATACTTTTAATTAGGTACTTTAGCACACTTATAATGAAAATTTAAAAAAATTGTTCATGACCTGTGTAGTATGTTAACACTATTGGAAGTAAAGATAAATTGAACAAAAATTTCAAAAACACACATAAAGCTCTGACTTGTATTATGAGTATGAGTCTGTGTGAAGCTCCTGCTGTGCACTGGGTGAGATTGTCCGACTGTCATCTGTGAGTGAGTCCTGTAACTTTTTGTCTGCAAAATACAGTATATAATGACGATTGTTGTGCAAGTTACTTTGAAAAAGTAATTAACTATAGTAACTAGTTACTTCTTCAAAAAAGTAACTGAAAACAACAAAGTTATATGCAGCTATTTATCTAAAAATGCAGGAAATATGGGTTTTTATTATATAAACATTTCAAACTATTTACAGAACAATCAGGTGTTCTCGTCAAATAAGATGCCACACAAATTATTTATGCAATTCCAAAAATTATTTCATTCCACTATAAGATAAAGGAGAACATCACAAGCCTGATACCTGCAGGCCTGACAGCAGGAGGTGTATCACTCATCCTGTTTTCCACCTGGAGACAGCGTTTACACTCTAATTTGCCTTTGGTGTCTTTTTGCCAGCAACTGTGACATTCAGCACTCTCCTCATTGTTCTGACACACAAAAAAACTCTTATTGACTACACTACACACTAACTACACAACACAACACACCAACTTTAGACTTGTCACAAATCTCCCACATCTCAAAATTCTCTCTCTCTCTCGCTTTTTCGCTGCCATCACTCCTAAACACCTAAATGCTAGGGGTGGGGGAAAAAATCGATACTGTGTAGTATCGTGATATTTTGTTTGCTAATAATGTATCGATACAGGGACAGCAGAAATCGATATTTTGTTGCAAAAAAGGTTTTTGTGGACTGGAACATGCTCTGACTTCAGAGTATGTTGATCAGCTCCTTTTTCTGAGCAAGAATCCTGACATTCCTTCACTGTCCAAATGTGTTTAACTTTTTTTTTTGGCAGCAATAAACATGACAGTTTACTTATTTTAATTTAAGACATGTTTTATTTTAATTAAGTTTAAAACTTTTTTATTTAATGTAAAATTATATTTTCTTTTAATTTACTTTCAAATTATTCAGTTGCTGAATGGGCTGCATAGTTTTCATAAGTTGCATAGTTCAGAATAGCTATAATTGTACCAGATGGTTGCATTCAGTTAAGTTGGACTAGACTATAATACAAGCCGTTCAGTTTGTCAACAATAAAACTGACTGAAATGAGAGAAAGACTGAGTGTGAGACTTTGATATTAGATAAAATGAATATTGATAAAGTTTACCTTTATGTACAGAATCTGAATATCGCAAAATATTTAAAAAAATTGCAATAATATCGTATCGTGCGTTAAGTATTGTGATAATATCGTATCGTGGGATGTATGGTGATTCCCACCTCTACTAAATGCCATGTTGCCATATCATTTTTTGATTGGTCGACATGTATGGAGTGCCAGGACTGCCATAATGCATTAATTAAATACACCATTAAATAATTAATTAAATGTGGCAATAATTAATTAAAATTGGAATTAATTAATTAAATAAATAGTTATGACACATGTAATTAATTGTTGACACATTTAATTAATTATTTATGTATTTCACATTTTAATTAGTTATTGACACATTTAATTAATTCATTATTGACACATTTAATTAATTATTTATGTATTTCACATTTTAATTAATTATTGACACATTTAATTAATTATTTAATGATATATTTATTTATTTCATTTTGGCCGTCCTGGCGCCTGGCTCTCATCATGAAATAATTTTATCTGTCAGCCTCACCCATGAAACTCAGGGGGCGGGGTTAATGCTGCCCATGCAGCTTCTCTAACATTTGATTGGTTGCCGTGCAAAGTAAGTCAAAATAGGTCGATCCTAGATAATCGATTGCTTGTGTAGACTTGGGGCAGCCAGGTATCCCAGAATGCAGATCAAATCACAGGCAGCAATGGTGGTGGTGTAGTTTTAAAATACCCCGTTTTTCTGTCACCAGCTACACTTTTAACAGTGTTTTAGCCGCGAATGTCGCGACGTATGTCTGGTCAGGTTGTCAACATGTTTGCAAAAGTGCTCAGATGTTTTCAGAGATTTCACTAGCTCTGCTAACAATTAGCATGCAGAGTGCACCCAGGGGGTTACGTTAACCGGTTTGTTTACATATTCCACTCTCCGTGTTCCACATGTTGCATTCGCAGATTCTCATTTTCACCGAACGATCGTCTCTTTCCGCCTGGTCTTGTGTC
Organism: Simochromis diagramma; assembly: GCF_900408965.1. NCBI lineage: Eukaryota > Metazoa > Chordata > Actinopteri > Cichliformes > Cichlidae > Simochromis > Simochromis diagramma. The sequence goes on along the minus strand of NW_024387338.1, from coordinate 69,433 downwards.
TCTGTGCTTCTGTAACATAAAGAACGAGCTGACATTTTTCTCACGAAACCAGCGATCAGCTCAACAGACCCTCAGTTTACCTGCATGCATTCTCCTCCTCATCTGTCAGCTGTTTAACACCTGCTGCTAATTCAAGAAACACGCCTACGTTACCTGGTGATAGTCACAGTTTAACCGGGCAACCGGTACTCGATATAAAGCAATGTCAGCGCATTTTTCTGCACAAGATAAGTAAATATAGTGTTTTCCCCGAGCGCAGAGCTGCTGGAGCTTGTTTCCTTACAGAGCACTTTATAGGCGAAGCAGCTTCATCAGCGGCTGATGTCCAATCACCGGCACACAGCTTTGAAACCTCAGCTGAGTTTTAGCTCTCAGTGGTTAAACGCTGGACTTCATTCACTCAGGTTCTGTCTGTCGGGTCACGTTTACTTCGCTGTTTTATTTACAACTGAGCAAATCGGTTTGGCTGAGGTTAAAGTTACGTTTCATAACTGCATAGTTTCACAGACGTTTAATGGTTCACTGGAACATGTGTTAGACTGAACTATCATCTAAATATCATCTGTTTTTTAATAGTTATTCAACTGTATTCTAAGCACCAGCTGTCTGTTAGAATGTGATTTTTTTTCTCTCTCTGTTGGCAGAGGTATAAAAAATGCACAGGAAAATCTGACGTGCATGGCAAACTTCACCGACGATATTTAGGGAGGAATAAACACACATCAAACATAAATGAACCATTTGCCTGTCTCCATAATTGAGAGCATTTTCTCTTCTTATGTCAACACTCTCTCTCTTTTTTTTTTTTTTTTTTTTGCTTTTTCGGTCATGTTATGTTTACCTGTCAAAGGCTTGTTACAAACTATGAAACACATCGTGCAGACTTCTGGATGTTAGAAGAAAACTAATACTGCTCATGAAGGAGACTAAAGGCAGGAAGGTGTCCTTTAAAACTAAACATGTTAATAGGACCTCCCTATTTATATCATAGTTTATGATATAGCACATGTATTTCAGTAATAGCCTGCTGATTTCAGGTGAACAGTCGCACAGCTCACGTAGGCGTTATCTGTGAAACTCCTTAACTATAATTTATCCAAGTTAACTTCAGTTAACCATTCAGACAGTTGTTTTGCAATGAAAAATATAAACACCCATGCTGCCGGTAGGTTTCCTCAGTGCCAGCTGTTAACATTATAGCTGCTTATGCAGTAACCATGGTAACCACGGACTCTGAGCGGCTGGATCGACGGAGGTCAGACAACAATTTTACATGTATGATCTTAAAACAGGACACAGCCACTATACGTGCTGGCCTCATATCAAATGTGAAGGCAGACTGAGTCTATGTTTGACGTTTTTTATATCTAATCTTCCTTTTCAAACATTTAAACAGCAGCGAGTCTGCAGCTGAGGGAATACAAACTCAAATTGTCGGAACAGGTTTGCTCGTTTCTTGGATTCATTTGGTGATTTATTAAATGTATAACTGTTATTCTAATCTGCTGCTGAGTCTCTTACACTTTTCTTTATGCTGTAAATTTTCACGTCTCTGGAATAGTTGGAAGTTAGATAGTCAGCTGGGAAACTTTGTGTTAACTCATGGAGCTGAGGATATCGTGGATATCGTGGATATGCTGACCTCGCTCCGTGGTGTACAGGGCCGTTTACCCTCATGATTAATATTCGCAATAAAAATATTAGCCGAACATCATGAAGTCTGTATGTGTTTCATAGTGTCGAACAACCTTTGTACAGTTAAAGCCAGCAGTTACTACATGACAGAAACACCAACGTTATCTCTTTTATGCGTTTATACACAGGTCACGCTGATTACTGAACAAAAACCCAAAGATCAGATGTTAAACAGATTTATTTGCTCTCTCTCCTCCTTAAACATGTTTTTAATGTTAGTTATAATTCAGAATTGGCGACTGAAACACGTAGGACACATAAGAACATCAGGAAATAAAACACCGATAAATATAACCTCAGTAAAAGAAGTCAGCGGGGGTTACTACAGCTGTGTACCGGGGCCTGCGCTTTGTCGGTGGGATTGCTTGCGAGGCGAGCGGGTCTATCCCATGCTTTGCCGTGAGACTGGGCAGACGTCTCCGAAATCATCGAAGCACTTTTGCAAAGAGGCTGTATCTTGGCAAACCGACCAGACACATGAAGATTAAACCACTACATTCTCGGCTAAAAAAATATTAAAACGGTATTTGGTGACACACAAACAGGGTTTTTCAAAGTTCAGTTCTGTTAGCTTCCACATGCCGGTTGTTGTGTGCTAGAAACAATGGCCACCAGGCCAAAGCAATGGTTTTGACTCGATCAGCGTTAACCCCGCCCCCTGAGTTTGATGGGTGAGGCTGACAGATAAAATTATTTCATGATGAGAGCCAGGCGCCAGGACTGCCAAAATGAAATAAATAAATATATCATTAAATAATTAATTAAATGTGTCAATAATTAATTAAAATGTGAAATACATAAATAATTAATTACATGTGTCAATAATTAATTAATTACATGTGTCATAACTATTTATTTAATTAATTAATTCCAATTTTAATTAATTATTGCCACATTTAATTAATTATTTAATGGTGTATTTAATTAATGCATTATGGCAGTCCTGGCACTCCATAGACATGGTACATTTTTCCACCAATAGGAAAGGGTGGGGTTTTTTTTTGGTTTTTGTTTTTGCTCACAAGCGGAGAGTGCTTTTGAGGGCTTTCCTTAGAAAATGCAGTTTTTACCATTTCTTCCCGCAGTAAACATAAACAACAATAGTATTCAGGAAAAAAACATTGCATTTTTTATCATAACTCTGGTTTTTCGTGGCCTATCAACACAATTTAAAAACAGGCATATAGTTTGAAGTCCACACTTTTTACACAAAAAATTAGAATTGGGGTTGTCTTGGGTGGACATAACATCTTGTTGCTATGTCACCGTAAATTGGTCATGCTATTGGTATACCATGAATACTTTTTCTCCTCAGCCAATCAGCAATGCGATCAATTGGATCACAGGCTGGAGTGGTCTGCCAGTGGTCAGAGGTGGCTTTACTTTCTACAAAGGCTCAGATCCTTCAGTGTATACAGCAGGCTGCTCTATATGTTTTATCAGTCTGTTATTGCGAACACCATCTTCTTTGCGATGGCGTGCAGGCACCCAAGCAAAGGACGCAAATAGACTGAACAAACTCATCAGGAAGGTTGAGTCTGTTGTTGGCATGAAGCTTGCCACCCTGGGTGAGGTGATCAGTGATAGAATGCTGGAAAAATTGCTGGCAATCATGGACAATAAGTCCCATCCCTTCCATAACACACTGGATAATCTGAAGAGAAATTTCAGCAACAGGTTCCTTCAACCTCGCTGTCTGAGGGAACGTTACAGGAAATTGTTCCTTCTGCTGCTATCAGAATCTTTAATTCATCCACACATGTGTGGACTTGTCAGGTCCACACATGTGGAACAGAATTAATTACACCTCAATGCAGCCTGTCACTTTTGTACACCACAAGATATATTTCCACACATACTTGTCTGTCAATGGAAAATTGTATTTAGTAGTCAGTATAATCTTTTAGTGATATAAGTTTGCTTATGGTAGGATGCTGTTTGTAGTTATTTGGTAGTGACAGGATGTGTGATTTTTAGCAGGCTTGGTTCACCCCCACATCCTGGGAGCATGGGAGAGGTCGTACCTTGTTTTATTGTTTTACGGCAGGATTAACGTAGCTATGTCTGTTTTAGTTTAAGTGCTTCTTTACATATAGATGAACTGCTGGACTTCCTCACCATGTTATTTAGGGTGAGGGGGAGACTACCCTTTCCTGACCAAGGATGTACCTTTTGTGCTTTTATGACCCTTTGATCAGCAGGACACACACACACACACACACACACACACACCACTGAAGTATAAATAAAGACCAGGGCAAAGCTCAGCGCGAGTCTCTCAGTCTGGAGGCTGCCCTTGCTAGCAAGAAGTTCTGTGTGTTTCTCTTCTCTGAGTCTTTACTGAAGAAGTGTTTTAGAATATTTTCCCTAACATTGATTTGGTCCTTCGTAGCCGGATCAGAAAATATCAGAATTGTTATCTGTGACTCTGTTCCAAGATCCAGCACTGATTCCTGACGCCGTGGGGAGCCAGCACCGAAGCCTGTGCACAGCCCTCTTGGATGAGGAGAGAGCCCCAGGACGTTAAATTCGGGTTCTGGCCGGTGTTATAATCTGGTCCACGGCGGTTGGATTCAGTCCGATGATATGAATCACCAGTGGGACGTCCAGGGGTGAGAAACACTATTTGGTATATTAAAGACGGCCGCAACGTTTTAAAGAAATGTGAATAAAAAAAAAATTAGGTTTAAGTTCGCCAAAAGGACCCGTATGTTTGACCAGTTTTAGAAGGTCGCCGAAATTATCTCTGACAAATATGTCTAAGTCGCCAAAAGGAACCGTGTTTTGACCCAGTTTTAGAGGTAGCCGAAATTATCTCGTGACAAATCGGTTTAAGTTCGCAAAGGAAACCGTGTTTTGACCAGTTTTAGAGGTAGCCGAAATTATCTCGTGACAAATTAGGTTTAAGTTCGCCAAAAGGAACCGTGTTTTGACCAGTTTTAGAGGTAGCCGAAATTATCTCGTGACAAATTAGGTTAAGTTACGCCAAAAGGAATCTGTGTTTTGACCAGTTTTAGAGGTTAGCCGAAATTATCTCGTGACAACTTAGTTCGCAAAGTCTATGTGTGTGTATGTGTCTGGAAGTAAGTTGATTTTACAGCACAATACGCTGCTTGAACTACTTCCATTTTTGTTTTCTTTGCTGAGGCTCACGTGCTGGTGACAAAGGAGAACGGTTGAGTTTCATCTCATAAAACTGATACCGCTTCACCGTTAGGGTGAAGTCGAAGGCCGTATCAGTAAACCACTCTGAAGTCAAGCGTGCCAGCGACGGCCCAGCAAAATCTTTGAAAATGGGTGATAAACAAGTAAAATTAACACCTGATGAGAAATGTCTAGAAAAACAGCAAGCCGGAGCACAATTAATCCAAAAGAAAGAGAGAGGAATGCATCGTGGAAGAGCAAGAGGTAGAAGAAACAAAGTAGACAGTAACTCAAAATAGGATAGCAGCTCAGGTGAAGAGAGCAGTTCAGACTAGGAAGAACATAATAATCCCTCACCCAGTGAAAATTAGAGATCACAGTAGTTTGAAGTAGTTTAAAAAAGGGTTGGAAACAGACCCGACTGAATAGATATAAATGCAAGAGGAATAAAGTAAAATAAACAAAAAGCTAAATTACAACTTAATTTTAACGCATTCAAACTAATAATAAAAAGGATAACAACCTATAAACTGGTATTAATAATGAAAGCAGATAATTCACACAAACAGAACTATGATAACTGTGATAACTGGAGTGTGCAGCGTTTCCGTGAGCAGTTTTCCTGCATCTTGACTTGTGTGTAGAGTGTTCATAACATCAGCATTATGTTTTTGTTTATTTGTTTTGTTGGGTTGAAAAATAGTTAAATAAACTGGTGATCATATTTATGGATCACCATGGTATATATCAGCTATGTGATTTATTTACGCAGATGAAAAAGTGAGTGTGAATGTGTTTGACGTCACAGTGTTTTTGTGCGCTGTGAAAAAATAATTGTTTTTGATTGTGAGAGCGGTGATTCTGCAGGTCACCAGCTATTAAAAAAAAAAAATAAAAATAATAATACAAACAAAAAAAGAGTGAAAAAGAGACAAATTACATTGTAGATGAAAAATAATCATAGGGAAAAGGTTTTGTGTTGATCAGCCAAAAACAACTACAATTTCATTTTCTGCTTTAAGAAAGGATTGTTTACACAAACACAGAGAGAGAGAGAGAGAGATATGTGTTGATTAAGCAGTGAGGATAATAATGAAAGTCTCTCAGTCTGTCGTTTACAGGTGGGGAATGGACCTGGATCAATTCTCCACGGGCAGCAGCCAGAATTTTTTTGGCTGAATTGTTTTGCAGCTTCCCGTCCTCATCCCGAACAAGCAAGCTCCAAGGAAACGAATCTCTCCCTGAAGACACCGAGTGCAGTTTCAGAAGCACGAGCATGAACATTTAACAGTGGACAGGAGTCCAAGAGACAATCTGAGCAGAGAGGTCCAGCAGCGCTGTGGGCAAACGGCATCAGAAAGAGAAGAACCACCATCTAGATTGGATGGATGGAGATGCGTTTCCAGCCAGCTGCAACCTCACTGTGTGTGAAGGACTTCTGAGAAGACTGAGTTTGACATTTGCCATGTTTGGAGTGAGATGGCAATGAAAGAGACAGTGGCACAAAGAGAGACACGGGACAAAGCTGAAGAAAACTGACTGCCATTGGCATTGAAAAGTGGGAGAGAAGGAAAGGAGCAGAAGAGGGCTGAGGCTGCTGTTTTAGTGTGGGCAATCAAATTAGGTTAAGGAATTCGGGGAGACAAGCGACTGCCTGGAAGTGGAGGATTGACACAGTGTCCAGACCACCACATAAGGAGGAAGAGGACAAGCACTGAGGCATGCAAGTGTACTGTTAGAAAATGGAAAGGTGACACCACACATGCAGCTAATATCCACCAGAGATAACACAAGACCATACACAAAGTGTTACACATTAAAAGAGGGTATTTGTAGAAGGGTTAACAACACACAGTGTGGTTGCCGATGGTAACCTGTTTCAGAAGAAAGGGGGAAGGTACATGAAAGGATACATAAAAACAGAACATATATTAACCCTACTAACAATTCCAAACACAAAATAGAAGATTAGACAACATTTTAAGTGTGTGAGTCTGTTTATTATCTTGTCCAAGTCACCTCGTGTGATGTAAAGGCCAGTGAAACTCATAGCACATTGCATGCTCCGCTGGATATACAGCTCCACACACATGCAATGAAAATTAGTTTGTTATCTTTCATGAGTGTTAAAATAGTGTTAATTTAGCAGACACTTGTTATCAAATACTGAATTTATCCTAAAAAAATTGACTCTCCAAGTTGCAGGACAACAATTTAACTTTTGTGGGGAAAAAAAAAAAAAAAAAAAAAAAATCCTGGTTTGATAAATCAGTGATCAGACAATAAATTTAGTGTTAAAATGGTAAATTGGGAGAAGCTTCCTGCTTGATTGATGCAGCAAGTAATTTACTGTATGAGGGAAATTGTCTTTTGTGATACTATTTTGAACATGCTTTCCTGTTGTCCTGTCAACTTGGTGGGTTAATAGCTGATATGCAAATTAGTTGATCGGTTTTAGATTAATGAAAGGTGATTGAATTCTAGCACGAGTGAATGAGATGTGTTGGAGTTTGTGTGTGAAGTGGAAACTCTAAAACACTGAGTTTCCTGTTTGATGTGCGAGTGAATCTTGTATTTAGATACACAACTCTGAATATGTCAGAATAAACTTTTTGTGAAGTGCATGACAGCATGTCACATGTTTTATGATGAAGGGAAAAGGAAAATTGAATAAAATAGATCTGTGGTTTAGATGAGTGAAGAGCACAGACCTGGTGATTAAACTCATAGCTAATATGACATTAGGGTTATGTTGTGTTTTGTGCAGCTGATGATTGATTTGGAGTGAATCTAGCTGATGATTTTTCTTCTGTTGTGAAGTCGAGCCTGCCGATTAGTATGATGGTATGATGAACCATGCTAATGGTATGATTTACCTGAGATGAGGAGTTTGTGTCATGACTTAACAAGGCCTTTTTATTTTGATACTTTTACAGTGCACTGAAAGTTTGGTTTGATAATTTGTTATTTTTCATTTTTATCTTTTGAACAGGCACTGATTTTGTTTGTTTATTTCTTTTCTTTAAAGCAGATCTGCACGTCGGGAATTGAAAGTGCTATGCGACCGATCGAGAAAGCCACTCATTTGAGACAATTATTAAATGAAAGTCCCTGTCCAAAACCGGATTCAGCGATGTAATCCTATCAAAAGTTCTTTTTCTTTTTTGAAATGACGTCATTTTGCTGAGAGTGGAAACTAAATGCGACAATCGATTCCACTATCAGCAAAGAAAGAAAGAATGAACGTATGAATGCGTGAGTGAAAGGAAAGAAAGCTGACTGACTGGTAAAAGAAACTGTGAGAAATTGTATACATCTGCGCAGCGCTAACATTTGCATTTTCTTTTCTACAGCATTACAGTTTCTCATGTGTTTGATCATGTGGTTTATAAGAGGATTAGTTAATGTGTTTTTTTTTTTACTATAGGATTTCTGGGTTTACATGTGACTGACATTTTTTCCACAGCTAGGGTCGACTTTATGGTGTTTTTATGGCACCTCTGGAACCTGTTGACCTGTGTCTGACCTCTGTCTGACCACAGTCAATGTGTATTGCTTATGTTTGTTTTTTCTGGGACTGCATGTGGAAGATTCAGCTGAAACGGACAAGTGACATGAGTAAAACAAATAAGAGATTACGTGTTTATGGAATAGTTTGTTGTGGGCTCTTTGCTGGCCACTTTGAGCCCATAATAATAATAATAATATATGAGTGGAGTGACTTTGCTTAAGAGAAGTCACTGATTACATTAATGTTAACTGAGCACATGGGATGATCCATGTCTGAGGCGAATTATGGTAATGATAGTGATTTAATGATTTGAGAAAACCTGCACATGACACTTGTCTCGCCCGTACTGAATGCTTATTACTTTTTTGATATAATTGTTTATACGTGTGAAGTTTGATTTTATTTCCAGATTTTGTGTATGCAGGCTCCTGGTGGAGCCAGCTTTTAAGACAGGGATCCAGGTTTGGTGAGTTGACGCATGAGAAGTGTCCATGCGTCAAGAGGTGGAGTCCAAGGATTAACATTAAACAATGTTTTTTATTATTATTGTTGCAGTGATTTAACCGTTTATTTACGGGTATTAAACCTATGCAAGTGGTGCACCCATGTTCAGATGAGGCTTTGATGGCCTATAAGTTCACTGAACTAAAGAATGTGGTTTGATGATTGTTGACATGCTCTCCAAATGGAAGTTTTTCTAAAATACAGGTGCAGCAGTAATCTCCTGGGAAATCTTCAGAGGCCCAGTGAGAAGCGAGAACCATTCCAGGCATAGCTGACAGCACCAGGCAGTGGTTGAGGTCAAAGGTCAAGCTGGTTAGGGCCCATCATGAGATCAGATTTTGGAGCCACAGCAAGGACCATGAAACTGCGTTGGAATGAGAGCTGTGCCAAAGGGGATTTCCAGAGGCCAACAGAGGAGATTGTGGACAACAGATGGGCACCTGAAGGATGAGGGGAGCGTGCCAAGCTCCATCGACAGCGCAGAGGGAATCTAAGGATGGCATTATGATTCTGTGAAAAGCACAGGAACCAGAAGCTATGGTGGTGATGACAGCAGTTTCCTATGAACATCACCTTGACCTGCAAAATAGCAAAGAGCAAAAAGGTTGAGGTCCCAGGAAACCCCGACACCCCCAAGACAGCACATTAGGGAAATCTCACACTTGGTTGTTTCAGTGGTGAGGGGGGAGTGCTGATTGAGCCCCCGTAGGGTAAGCTCGCACTCCAACCTCCAGCCTCTGATCAACTCTAGGGCAACCAAGTGTGAGGTGTGATGGATCAGTGTGCAACCATGGGGAGGTGGACCCTCCTGGTTACCTTGACTACGATGCTCACCCTTACAGGACTTCAGCTGACCTCAACAGCAGCTGAACCAGGAGGCAGGCAGAAGAGATGGACACACGACAACTCTCACCTAAGGGACATGACGCAAGATCACATTCATCCGTGGATGAATAATGCCTGGTACCGTTATATCCACGACAGAACAAAGGCAGAATTGGCAAATACAGACTGTTATGTCTGTTCTCATATGCCCAGCACGTCGACACACCCCACATTATATGGCGAATATATGAACAACACTCGAGCAAAGTGTGCAGCCAGCTTTGCTGGCATTGGATTCCAACACAGCTGAATCATCATCGACGATAAAATATCATACGCTGTTGGACTTAGTAATGGAACATGTGATCAACTCTTTTGGATCGACTTCAATGTGACAAATCGGAATATCTCTATCCATTTCCCAGTGTCCCTGGACCAAGTGCCCGGAAAAAACCACTCCATGTGTTACCAGCAAGAGAAAGGTAACAGACCCCTTGGAGACACCACAAACTGTGTCCAAACTGCAGGCCACGGAGAGGGCGCACCTGTGAACATGAGTGGACCCTCTAACGGCACATACTGGGTGCAAGGAATGGCCTGGCTATGTGGACAACGGGCATATTTCATATTGCCCCCAGACTGGACAGGAACATGTGCTCCTATATTCCTGTCAGACCACACCTTCAGGATGACTGCAGTGAACACCACTTCTACACTATGCCGGAAAAGAAGATTAGCGATTCCTAAACTTCAACCACATGACCCGATATGGGGAGGCGACGTGCCTAAGGAGTTTAAATTATGGACTACTGGACAGAAAGTACTCCATTCATTGTTCCCCTGGATGGGAACTGAAAAAACATGCTGAGAATTGAAACTCTGGATTACTGGTTTGGACCTTTTCCTGAACGCTTCATGTAAGATCAACGAACAGCAGAACCAGGAAATTGATGCATTACGGATTACAGCGATGCAACATCAAGTAGCTCTGGACATGTTATTAGCAGAGAAAGGGGGACTTTGCGTCCTTTTTAATACCACACGCTGCACTTCCATACCAGACGATGTGCATTCATAAAACATGACTGACGCCCTGAATGTTTTGAGACAGATCCAGCAGGCTCAAGACCAGGACTATGTAAGTGATACAAGTGACTGGTTCTCTTGGCTATAAACTGGCTCCTGGTTACAGGTGCTAAAAAGACTACTCATCGGAGTTGGGATATTTTTACTTTTATTTTGTGTTTTTGTAACGTGTATATTGCCATGTCTAAAACTCATGACTAACCGCATAATATTTTCTACTGTTGCTGCATAAATAGCCATGACAAGTGATGATGATGATAAAGACCCCGACCTGTTGGAACATGAAGACTTTGTGTGATTAATGACAAACTGGTATCTCACTTAAAGTTTTTCTGACAACAGGAGGGAATGTCAATGGAAAATTGTATTTAGTAGTCAGTATAATCTTTTAGTGATATAAGTTTGCATATGGTAGAATACTGCATGTAGTTATTTGTATTAGGAAATATTCAACCATGTATACTTAGAGGCATATAATTAATTGTGTGTGATCTCTAACAGGCTGCAAAGGCTTGGTGTGTATTCCACACTAGAATGCACACCCACATCCTGGGAGCACGAGAGAGGTCATACTTTCTCTTATTGTTTTACGGCAGGATTAACGTAGCTATGTCTGTTTTAGTTTAAGTGCTTCTTTACATATAGATGAACTGCTGGACTTCCTCACCATGTTATTTAGGGTGAGGGGGAGACTACCCTTTCCTGACCAAGGATGTACCTTTTGTGTTTTTATGACCCTTTGATCAGCAGGACACACACACACACACACACACCACTGAAGTATAAATAAAGACCAGGGCAAAGCTCAGCGCGAGTCTCTGAGACTGCCCTTGCTAGCAAGAACTCTGTGTGTTTCTCTTCTCTGAGTCTTTACTGAAGAAGTGTTTTAGAATATTTTCCCTAACACTATATGTCTGTAGTCCCAGCCTGCTTCAAAATGGCCACCATCGTCCCTGTACCCAAATCCTCCACCATCTCCTCATTGAACGACTGGCGACCTGTAGCCCTGACCCCCATCGTAAGCAAATGCTTCGAGAAGCTGGTCAGGGACTTCATCTGCTCTGCACTACCCAACTCACTGGACCCTCTACAGTTCGCATACCGCCACAACAGGTCCACTGATGATGCCATAGCCCTGACACTACATACTGCCCTGTCACATCTGGAGAAGAGAGACACGTATGTGAGAATGCTGTTTGTAGATTGCAGCTCAGCATTCAATACCATCGTTCCCTCGAAGCTGGACAGGAAACTGCAGGATCTAGGACTGAGCAGCTCCCTCTGCAGCTGGATCCTTAACTTCCTGTCTGACAGACGCCAAGTGGTCAGACTGGGCAGCATCACCTCATCCCCCATCACACTGAACACTGGTGCTCCACAGGGGTGTGTACTGAGCCCTCTCCTATACTCACTCTACACCTACGACTGCACAGCCACTAACAGCTCCAACATCATTGTGAAGTTTGCGGACGACACTACAGTGGTGGGTCTTATCACCAATGGTGATGAGACGGCTTATAGGGAGGAGGTCAGCGCCCTGACCCACTGGTGTCAAGACAACCATCTCACCCTCAACGTCGCAAAGACAAAGGAGTTGATAGTGGACTTCCGGAGGTGCAGAGAAGTACACACCCCCATCACCATCAACGGTGCTGCTGTGGAGAGAGTGAGCAGCTTCCGGTTCCTTGGTGTACATCTGGCTGAGGATCTTACGTGGTCAGTACACACAAACAAAACAGTGAAAAAGGCGCAGCAGCGCCTCTTCTTTCTCAGGAGACTGAAAAGATTCGGCATGAGCCCCCGCATCCTCAGGACCTTCTATCACTGTGCCATTGAGAGCATCCTCACTGGATGCATCACCACCTAGTACGGCAACAGCACCGCTTACAACCGCAAAGCTCTCCAGAGAGTAGTGCAGTGCTCTGAACAGATAATTGGAGGTGAGCTTCCCTCCCTCCAAGACATCTACAGGAAGCGGTGCCCGAGGAAAGCGGGGAGGATCATCAAGGACTCCAGTCACCCCAGCCATAAACTGTTCAGACTACTTCCATCAGGAAGGAGGTTCTGCAGCATCCGGTCCCGTACCAGCAGACTGAGAGACAGCTTCTTCCACCAGGCCATCAGACTGCTGAACACGTCATAGACACATCAGCTTCACTACTGGAACTTCAACATTATGCACTCCACACTGTATATAAATGCCACTTGTTTTGCACATGTCTCAACTCTGTATATTTTATATATTTTATTTATTGTTTACTCTATTTAATTTGTAAAATATGTGTACACACACACACACACACACACACACGTAGAAAAATATTTAGTATACACATCCAGAAATGCATATACTATTATATATTGTACATATATTTATTAGTTTCAGATGTAGCCATTCTTGTATTTTGCTTGTTTACATTATTGTATTTTGCACAACTCTGTTGCTTGTGAAGCTCGCACACAAGAATTTCACTCACATGTGCTGTACCAATGTACCTGCACATGTGATGTGACAATAAAAGTGATTTGATTTGATTTGATACAGTAATGGACTTCTATTCATTTTGCATCAAATTAAAACTTTGGGTGTCAGATAATTATTTATTAAAAGCTCGACATTTTAAATGAGAATAAGAAAGAAAAGTATGTCTTTGTGCCCCCTTATCCCTGTTAATGCCCTATCGGCCCCCCTGGCTAAACTTTGCTAGATCCGCCCCTGCACAGTTACCAGCCGTCAGCTACGTAGAAAAAGATCTTGGTGTAGAAATTAATATTAAATAAATTCTAACAACAGCTTATCAAGCGTAAACGTGCTGCTGTTGTTTATCCGCTGGTTTCCTCTTTCTGGTGCAAAGTGGGCCAAAAACAAACAAGAGAGACAGACTCGTGACAGAAAAGCTGATCAGCTGATCGTTAAGCAGTTTCATGATTGAAGTAGCAGCAAGAAGAGGCAGTTGCTTGTTAAGCTTAACGCAGGAATGCTTTACAAACATTCAGAGATGGACTTACACACTTGCTTTACTTCTCTCGGGGATAACTTTGTCGGAGATGAAATGCCGGGTTGCTAGCGAAGCTCCAAATGCTATCCAGACCACCGACAGGTCCCGCGTGCCACAGCCGCTCTATCACGTGATGCATACTGCTCCGACGTGCTAACGTTCTGAGGTGAGTTACGGCGTGTTGCAAGTTTTGTGAGGTGCTTTCGTGATATTTAATGGATAGAATTACATTTTTTATTTTTCTCCGATATCCGATCCAGTAATTTAGGTCAGTATCGGACCGATACCGATACGTAATATCGGATCGGTCCATCTCTAATTATAATGTGAAAAGTTTATTGTTCTAACAATATACTTTTCATGGTTGTACAATATACTATCACTACTCTCGCGTTATAACAAAAAACTTTTATGTTCATACAATATAAATATTATATTTCACGAACATGATAATTATGTATATTGTATTTGCATGATAGTATATTGTTCAAACATGAAGAGTGTAATGTTAGAACAGTAAACTTTTCACATTATGACGTGATATAGGCTCTATTTTTCTTTTCCCTGGGTGGCAGCTCTACACTTCCGTAAAATACAGTGACTACACATCTTTTTTGTAATGATATTTACGGCAAAAAAATACTTTAAAGAATGAACAAAGAAGCAAGAAGGATGTTCACATACCAGGAGTTGTTGTTGGACATGAAGCAACATCTATGGAGGAAAATTATGGCTTTAAAATGTTCATTTTCTAGTGAATGATAAAAAATGATTAACAGCAAAACAGAAAAACCAAAAACACATGTAAAAGAGACAAAGGAAACAAGAACACACCATTGTTTCTAACAACAGAAAGTTTACAGTGAAGCATATGTTTAATAAATGATTCTAAGTAACCATACCTCTTTGTTGATGAACACATGCTGGTCAGACACATTTATTAATGTTTTTGGTGAAAGCACTTATCTTTTGCAACAGCTGGAAGATTTCAGTGCTTACTTGTGATTAGTTTACAGAACTCTCCAGTAGAAGGAAGTCCTTTTATGCACCCACATATTGGGGAGATGACATCACTACAGGCACCGTATACTTCACACTTGTCACATGACCAAGCAAACTGGTCCTCACACTGACACTGCTGCCCTCCAGTGGAGTTTGGATAGCACCCTTTTTAAGACAACACACACAGTTCATAAGTCATGCGGCATCACATGAACACTATTACATATGACTGAGTACAAAAGTCAATTAAGATCAAGTCCTTACATGTGGTGAAGGTCAGGTTTTTCAGTGTTAAAGACTCAGTGATGATTTGGTTTAGGGAGACATTTCTCACAATGTGTCTGAGTACATCACTGAAATCTGGGGCCACACTGGATGTTGGGATGTGTAATTCAAGGACTATATCAAAGTCCATTGGTGCTGTGAAGGAAAAAAGGGGAAAATTCATCACATAGACCTGTTACAATGATGGGAGATGTCATTTAATATAAGATATTGTGTTAAGCAGTGTATATGTCAGATTATCAAGGAGTTTAGCTTTGTTTTCCAATAATTTACTCCAGTCAGCTCTCCTCATTCGTTACATGAGACAACCTAATATATAAATAATTAGTGGTGCAACGGATCAAAAATCTCACGGTTCGGATCGGATGAAGGTTTTAAGTCACAGATCGGATTTTTGGATCAGCAAAAAAAGAAAAAACACAAAAGTTTAACATTTACGTATTGAAGTATTTTTTGCCTGTTAAAAACATTCAACTCAAGACTCATTCCACGCAATTATATAAAAAAATTAGGGCAGTACAGTCTTTGTATCACTCAATTCTATTCAATTCCATTTTATTTATAAAGCGCCAAATCACAACAACAGTCGCCTCAAGGCGCTTTAGCAACGTGCACATTAGCATATGCTACTTCCAGTGCGGAAACTCCTGTGGGGAGCTTTGTTTCCGGTGTCCTATTCGCGCCTGGTTTATGTCTTGGGCATTTACCCAATATATCTGTAAATGATGTTCATCGACTTGTCGATATTTTCCCCCGTGCCTCAGAGCAAAAGAGAAAAGGGATTCAAATGTTATATTTCTCAGCTGTCCCTCGTTTATCGCGGGTGTTATGTTCTAAAAATAACCAGCGATAGGTGAAATCAAGTAGCCAATTTTATTTTTTGACGGTGCAAAACGTTTCGTGGACATCGTGGACATACAGTACTGCACTTCAGAGTCACACTGCTAGCAATCGATGCAGCGATTCTGTACTGTACAGGAGAGACGTCACGGAGGAGATCGTCTGCAGCGATCAGGACGCAGGACACGCAGCGAACGGTGTTATAGCGAGGGACCACTGTAATTTTGAAGGTAATTCACAACATACCCTTTGTAAATACTAATGTATAGAAACCGTTACCAGCAATCATTCATTTTTGTGTGGCTTTTTTTCACGGTTTGTTAACATGCTGTGTAGGTGTGTACTTGACTAGCTGATCTCGACATAACGGGGAAACATCTGGTTTGACTATTCTTCACCTGTAGTTTGAATGTTGAACATTTGCCTGTTTAAATCATAAGACCAGTCACTATACAGAGATGTGCTTCTGAATGTGGATGATGTGTCTTCTGCTGCAGTAATGCAGTTCTGCTTGTGTTGAGTGATGTAAACAACTGATCGATCTAAACGCTTTAAACGTCAAAATTGATCATTAGATTTTTTTATGACACACAGTGGTGAGTGTTCCCACCTTCTCCTCTTTGTAACTTAACGCGATCTTTCCGTTTTCGAGTTTTGGACATGATTTTGGAGTATATCTTAGTAGCGATTGACCGCAAAGTAAAGCTACCAGAAATGTACAACCCTACATCCGGTCTCAAACCAGGAACTTAGCATTTTCTCGTGCACAGGGTCTATAATACATACTGTTCATTATATCGCACTTCCGTTGCTCTGGAGGTCTGAACGATCTTGCCACTAAAGTGGACGCGAACGGGATATCATTGCGTGGCTCAAGCACGTGCATAATAGTTTAAACCCCTTGTTTTGCACAATGAAATACGGCCTCCCGTCTGCAGTTAAACACCCCAGTAGCTTTTGTAATAGCTTTAGCCCGGTCGGATTGGGCAGCAAAGGGCTGCTTAAATACCGCAAACTCCTCTGCTCCTCCACTTGGACCACTAGCGCTGGCCATAACTATCACTTAACAGACCCACCACGCCCACCATACACATACTTTTTTTCTTCTTTTTCGAATCTTCGGATCACGTGCGTGCCGAACCGTGGAGTGGGATCGGTTCGGATTATGGATGAACCGTAATCGGTTGCACCACTACAAATAATTGATTCATAAACGAACTGTAATGCTTATCTTTCGTAAGTTTTATTACTACATAATTGGTCGAACTTTATCCCTGTAATAAATAAATGAATAAATGCATAAATAACCAAGATGTTTGTCATACCAGGAGTTGTTGTTGGACATGAAGAGATACCTGTGAATGAAGATAAAAATTTAAATATTTCATTTTCTTCTCCTTGTAAAACGGTAATTTCAGTCATAATCAGCACCAGATTTAAAACATATTAAATATGGACACAAGCATTTTGCCACACATTATACTCAGTACTGGTCAGAATGCAATCAGTTATGTAAAAAATAAGTTGGTTTAAGTTAAAAACATTATAAAGAATAACAAAAAATAAACCATGATGATGATTCTAATAACAACCCTTTCACTAAAAGTCTGGCTGGAAACATCCTTGAAAGATATCATTGTGGGAGAATGGGTGGCAGCTATACACAAGAGCCACTAAAGAATGTCTGGCTTATATAATATATACACAGTTATAAAGAGAAAAATTAAAAGAACGATTTCTGGATTAAAAAGAGATTACGTTAAAATGACTGTTCATGTGAGAATGTACTAAAGATAGAGTATAACCATATATGACTGAATGTTGAAGTGGTGGAATTTCTATGTTAAGAATAAAATAGAAAATGTATTAAAGTGATTTTAGAGTTTAGACTGGGAGGATGGAGATAGATATAGAGAGACGGATAGGGTGTGGCTGGACATTGGATGATTTTATGTAACCAACATGATTGGATGTCTAGATGGGGGGAGACAGAGGAGGAAGGTGAGTAGGTACTTGGCAGAGCATAAAAAACAGAGCACCCAGAGACACTCTTTTGTATTCCCTGCGTCTCCTCTAAGATGAGCAGTTCAGAGGATTGGATTTGAAAATTATTCTATTTCTTCAGCTACAAGCTGCTTACTTGTGATTGGTTCACAGAACTCTCCACCAGGAGGAAGCCCTTTGATGCATTCACAGGTTTGGGAGGTGACATTACTGCATGCACCGTATAGGCCACATTTGTCACATGACCAGGCAAACTGGTCCTCACATTGACACTGCAGTCCTCCAGTGGAGTTTGGATAGCACCCTGATAAAGACATTTAAGAGAATGACCAAACACAGCTCATAAATCATGCACCAGAGTATGAACACATTTAAATGTGACTGAGCACAAAATTCTTACATGTGGTGAAGTTCAAGTCTTCTAGTATTAAAGACTCAGTGATGTTTTGGGGGAAGGACACATTTCTCACATAGCCTCTGAATAGATCAATGAAATTTGGGGGCAGACTGGATCTTGGGAAGAGCAAGTTCAAGTCTATAATAAACTTCACTGGCTCTGTAGAGGAGACAAGAAGAAAATCATCACAAAACTCTTTCACAATTATGAGAAACAATTTCACATAATTTTTTTTTATTTTTATATCACATTTATCTAACATGTCTCTACTTCTATTGAGACTTTACAAGTTAACGACTATTGAAAAAGCTGTCATGTTACAGTAATCTGTGGTAAATAGACATTCGTGCTTTAACCTCCCAAGACCCGAACTCTTTCGTGGCATGCATTTTTAATTTCTCTTTGCTATTTGGGCTGATTGGGACCTGATGAATTTAAAAACAAAGAACTATGTGATTTTTTTTAACCTGATTTTTGTTTCTGAGAAAAATGAGATCCACATATGAGGACATTCGGTTTAAATTTCGATAGAACAGTGGCAGTATAACGTCCTTGTAAGTGGATATCAGGCCCTTGAAGAGCAAAATTTAGTAATTTGGTCTAGACAACCCAAAATGTGATGTCCACATATGTGGACACCAGGTCCTAGGAGGTCAAATTAAATGTGTTATAACATATGGTGATGTCTCTCATACACAACATATTTGTCACTACAGCTATAGAATTTTTGAAACATATTTCATAGCAAACTTCCGTATTAGGCAAATTTAAAAAAAAAAATCAAACATATGCACACACTTCTTGTTTTTTCTAAAGTGAATGAAGATTGGTGCCATACAATTATCCCACCCTGTTAAATTTAAAGTAAAAGCAATAATTAGAAGAAAATGGATTTTTTTCATACCAGGAGGGTTTGTTGGACTTGGAGAAATACCTGTAAGCCAAGATAAAACATTTAATTATTTATTTTTAATACCCAGGAAAACAACACAATAACGGTTTACATACATCATCTTAAGAATTTGCTATTTGGACGGAAGTACAGGCCCATATCTCTTGATTCAAGAAAAAAAAAAATAGCATATAGCATCTATTGTTAAAATTGTTAAAAATAGCATCTATGAAAGAATGGATCTTTCTAAAGAGCTCACTAACTCACTAACTACAGAGGTCCAAACCTTCTCTGGCATGAGCTTAAAGACATGAGTTTCCTTGGCTGGGCAGCTGCAGCTGATCCAATTGAACATAAATTAGTTAATTTTGAAAACAACAGTGATTTTGATGCAAATTTTTATTATAATGATACAAACCATTCTGAACATTATTCCAACAATCAATTTAACAATATAAATTTGGAGGCTATTTATATCTTGCATTTACATAGTAGAAGTATTATTATTATTGTTAAAACTGAAAATTATTTAAAAACATTAACTCATCAGTTTGAAGTGATAGCCATGAGTGAGCCTTTAGTAACAAATAGAAAATGCAGATTTTTTTGTTAGGAATTATGACTCTTTTATTATGACAAAGAAATTGGTGTGATGTTTTATGGTGGTGGTGTACAGAAAGATTTTCAGTGTAAGGAAATGTGGT
>NW_024387338.1:0-49520 GCF_900408965.1 Simochromis diagramma | reverse complement strand
CCTTTCTTAAAGCAGAAATGAAATTGTAGTTGTTTTTGGCTGATCAACACAAAACCTTTTCCCTATGATTATTTTTCATCTACAATGTAATTTGTCTCTTTTTCACTCTTTTTTGTTTGTATTATTATTATTATTTTTTTTTAATAGCTGGTGACCTGCAGAATCACCGCTCTCACAATCAAAAACAATTATTTTTTCACAGCGCACAAAAACACTGTGACGTCAAACACATTCACACTCACTTTTTCATCTGCGTAAATAAATCACATAGCTGATATATACCATGGTGATCCATAAATATGATCACCAGTTTATTTAACTATTTTTCAACCCAACAAAACAAATAAACAAAAACACGATGCTGATGCTATGAACACTCTACACACAAGTCAAGATGCAGGAAAACTGCTCACGGAAACGCTGCACACTCCAGTTATCACAGTTATCATAGTTCTGTTTGTGTGAATTATCTGCTTTCATTATTAATACCAGTTTATAGGTTGTTATCCTTTTTATTATTAGTTTGAATGCATTAAAATTAAGTTGTAATTTAGCTTTTTGTTTATTTTACTTTATTCCTCTTGCATTTATATCTATTCAGTCGGGTCTGTTTCCAACCCTTTTTTAAACTACTTCAAACTACTGTGATATCTAATTTTCACTGGGTGAGGGATTATTATGTTCTTCCTAGTCTGAACTGCTCTCTTCACCTGAGCTGCTATCCTATTTTGAGTTACTGTCTACTTTGTTTCTTCTACCTCTTGCTCTTCCACGATGCATTCCTCTCTCTTTCTTTTGGATTAATCGTGCTCCGGCTTGCTGTTTTTCTAGACATTTCTCATCAGGTGTTAATTTTACTTGTTTATCACCCATTTTCAAAGATTTTGCTGGGCCGTCGCTGGCACGCTTGACTTCAGAGTGGTTTACTGATACGGCCTTCGACTTCACCCTAACGGTGAAGCGGTATCAGTTTTATGAGATGAAACTCAACCGTTCTCCTTTGTCACCAGCACGTGAGCCTCAGCAAAGAAAACAAAAATGGAAGTAGTTCAGCAGCGTATTGTGCTGTAAAATCAACTTACTTCCAGACACATACACACACATAGACATTTGCGAACTAATTTGTCACGAGATAATTTCGGCTACCTCTAAAACTGGTCAAAACACAGTTCCTTTTGGCGAACTTAAACCTAATTTGTCACGAGATAATTTCGGCTACCTCTAAAACTGGTCAAAACACGGTTCCTTTTGGCGAACTTAAACCTAATTTGTCACGAGATAATTTCGGCTACCTCTAAAACTGGTCAAAACACGGTTCCTTTTGGCGAACTTAAACCTAATTTGTCACGAGATAATTTCGGCTACCTCTAAAACTGGTCAAAACACGGTTCCTTTTGGCGAACTTAAACCTAATTTGTCACGAGATAATTTCGGCTACCTCTAAAACTGGTCAAAACACAGTTCCTTTTGGCGAACTTAAACCTAATTTTTTTTTTATCACATTTCTTTAAACTTTTGCGGCCGTCTTTATATACCAAATAGTGTTTCTCACCCCTGACGTCCCACTGGTGATTCAGATCATCGGACTGAATCCCACCGCCGTGGACCAGATTATAACACCGGCCCAGACCCGAATTTAACGTCCTGGGGCTCTCTCCTCATCCAAGAGGGCTGTGCACAGGCTTCGGTGCTGGCTCCCCACAGCGTCAGGAATCAGTGCTGGATCTTGGAACAGAGTCACAGATAACAATTCTGATATTTTCTGATCCGGCTCGAAGGACCAAATCAATGTTAGGGAAAATATTCTAAAACACTTCTTCAGTAAAGACTCAGAGAAGAGAAACACACAGAGTTCTTGCTAGCAAGGGCAGTCTCAGAGACTCGCGCTGAGCTTTGCCCTGGTCTTTATTTATACTTCAGTGGTGTGTGTGTGTGTGTGTGTCCTGCTGATCAAAGGGTCATAAAAACACAAAAGGTACATCCTTGGTCAGGAAAGGGTAGTCTCCCCCTCACCCTAAATAACATGGTGAGGAAGTCCAGCAGTTCATCTATATGTAAAGAAGCACTTAAACTAAAACAGACATAGCTACGTTAATCCTGCCGTAAAACAATAAGAGAAAGTATGACCTCTCTCGTGCTCCCAGGATGTGGGTGTGCATTCTAGTGTGGAATACACACCAAGCCTTTGCAGCCTGTTAGAGATCACACACAATTAATTATATGCCTCTAAGTATACATGGTTGAATATTTCCTAATACAAATAACTACATGCAGTATTCTACCATATGCAAACTTATATCACTAAAAGATTATACTGACTACTAAATACAATTTTCCATTGACATATAGTAACTATTAAGTCTAATATATATACCCTAGTAAGCTATAGTACTTTTTCCTTTGGGAAGGTACCATCTGTGCAGTGTGCAATTTTGTTGAAGAAAGATGTTGAATCTATTTAATATTTCTTGAAAAATAATTGATTTCTGTGCATTTTTTTTCACACTGCATCAAATTAAGGTTGATTACGTCGATTAAGCATCATGAGGTGGAGCGTGAGGGGTGGTTCCCTATTTTTTATTTATTTATTTTTGTTGTTGCTGGGAGTTGGAACCCTATTAGTTAGGTTGCTTAATATTTACGCTAAGTACTCTTTAAAATACCAGAATAGGGAGGATGGTGTAGGTTTAAGTTTATTAGATTGATCAGTATTGCTGAACTATGAAATATTTTTTTTTGCATACAGGTATAACAGAATAGCTTTAGTGTAGTTGTTGTTTTAAACTTGAGTATGAACTTATACAAAATGCAGCAAGATATTAAAAAAAAACAGTTTTGTTGATTAAAAAACACTATATCGGATTCATATTGGTATCGGCAGATATCCAAATTTATGATATCGGTATCGGACATAAAAAAGTGGTATCGTGCCATCTCTAGTTATAATGTGATATACCTCTATTTTTCTTTTGCCTGGGTGGCAGCTCTACACTTCCGTAATATATAACAACAACACTTTCAGTGTTCTTAGTTTGAAATGTAAAACAGTATGCTGAAATCTAAACTGCTGCTTTTTTCCTGTTTTTATAGTCATAACACCATCAACAACATTAACTACAGCAACAACCGGTATGGCGTTTGAAATGTAAAGTAAAGAATGAATGTCTGTGTGTGAGCTCCAGATCATCAGTTGCTCTGTAAAATCTAAGACATGAATCACTTTTGTTGTACCAACACAGCTATTTATTTGGCTGCATTAGAAAAGAGAAATTTGAAATATAAGAAAGGTATGCTGAAATCTGAACTACTGCTTTGTTTTTCCTAGTTTTTCAGTCCCAACCAGTGTTGGGCAAGTTACTTTGAAAAAGTAATTAATCATAGTTACTAGTTACTTCTTTAAAAAAGTAACTGAGTTACAAGATTACAAGTTACAAAGAAATTAATTACTTGAAAAGTAACTATTGTTTTACTTAAAAAAAAAGTTTAACCCTCTGGTGTCCAGGGTATAATTGGACATTTTTAACAACTTTTGATTTTACCTCTACATTTCACCTTTAAAAACGATTTACTTTGCCTTGTTTGGTATCATCCTTTTCAGCACAACCTCACGTGTCTGAATTTACAGTTTTGTTTTCATTTTGACATACTGTATTAACACAATTGATGTAAAATCAGACAAAAAACACAACATCCGAGTAGAAAAAGTTATAATTTTTTATTGTAACAACCACAAACATTTTTAATGAATCATATTTCATAACTTTTAAATGCAAATATAAATTGTCAATTTTAAAATCATATGCACAAGTTTTGCAAACAACAAAATTATTTGCAGCCATTCAACTTTCACCCTTTTTAAAAAAAACAAAAACAAAAAACATTTAAAGCTATTTACATAACAATCAGGTGTCCTGCATTCAATAAGATGCCACACAAAATATTTGTGCGACTCCCAAAAAATAATTTCTGTCCACTATAAAGGAGAACATCACAGCCTGATACCTGCAGGTCTGACAGCAGCAGGTGTATCACTCCTGTTTCTACCTGGAGACAGCAGTCGCCTCATTGTTCTGACACACAACACCAACCTATCCAAAACACTACACACTAAATACACAAGACAACACATTAACTACACGCTCCAAACACGCTAAACGTCACACATCTCTCACATCTCAAAACTCTCTCTCTCTCTCTCTCTCTCGCTGTCACTCCCTAAACTTCCCCCTCTTCCTAAACAACCAAATGTCATGTTTTCATATCATTTTTTGATTGGTCGACATGGTGCATTTTTTCACCAACATGAAAGGTCTGTTTTTTGTTTAGTTTTTTTATTTTTTGCTCATAAGCAGAGAGTGCTTGCTGCGCTGTCCTTGGACAGTAAACATGAGGAAACTATTGAGGAAAAAACTCTGCGTATATATTGTTTATCATGACTCTGGTTTTACGTGGCCTATCAACACAATTTAAAAACTGGTATATATGACCATTTTGCTTTGTCATCTTAAAGTGGTCATGTGATTGGCTTACCATGACTACTTTATTCTTCCTCAGTCAAACAGCAGCACTCATGTGATTGTTTTGCCCCCTTTGCTTCAGGTGTTGTGCCAAAAAGCAATTGTCTGCCAGAAAGTGATTGCCGTCCGCGGGAACGCGCGCAGCTTCTTAAAGCTGTAGCACGTAGATTAGAGCATTTTCAGATGAAAACGCCGTTTTCAAATCTGTCCGGGCTAGTGTGGACGTACCCTTAGTGAGCTCTTTAGAATGATCCATTCTTTCATAAATGTTTGGAAAAAGGTGGACTGCATGGCTAGGTGCTCTTTTATACACCTGTCACAATGGAGCTGAAAAAATCTAAAATAAAAAATTAAGAGGTGTGGCCCTTCACTTCTGTACTTCTTCTAGTCCTGTACGTCTCAAAAGAAGTAGAAACATGTTAGATGGGGTGTTTGTTCATAAACAATATATGTAAACATTGTTTCTCATTATTTTGAATGATTTTTGTGATGATTTTCTTCTTGTCTCCTCTACAGAGCCAGTGGAGTTTAATATAGACTTGAACTTGCTTTTCCCAATATCCAGTCTGCCCCCAAATTTCATTGATCTGTTTAGAGGCTATGTGGAAAATGTGACTTTCCCCCAAAACACAACTTTGTCTTTAATCGTAGAAGACTTGAACTTCACCACATGTAAGAATTTTGTGCTCAGTCACATTTAAATGTGTTCATACTCTGGTGCATGATTTATGAGCTGTGTTTGGTGATTGTCTTAAATGTGTTTATCAGGGTGCTATCCAAACTCCACTGGAGGACTGCAGTGTCAATGTGAGGACCAGTTTGCCTGGTCATGTGACAAGTGTGGCCTTTACGGTGCATGCAGTAATGTCACCTCCCAAACCTGTGAATGCATCAAAGGGCTTCCTCCTGGTGGAGAGTTCTGTGAACCAATCTAAAGTAAGCTTCTGTCATGGCGAGTTTCTAACTCCTTGCTCTGCAGCACAGACACCCCCAATATTGCAAACCAACCAAAAATAATTATTATCCTGTTTTGTTTTTTAAACTCTTTTTACAGTATGGCAAAAAAACAAAACTTCAGCTTCAACTTCTTCTCTCCAGTCCTCTCTATTTTAGGTCTTTCTCTATATTGTTTATTGCATATTAAGGTTTCTTTTTACTCTTCATAGGAAACAGAGAAATGGTATATTTACCATAGCAAGATACCCTACGATCCAAACTGCACAGACAAATTTTGTATTTGCTTACATTTGTTGAGCTTACTTAAAATTTCATGACACCTAAACAAAATAACTCCATTGACTCCCATTTCTCTTCAGCAATACTGCTAAACGCCTTGTGTTGACTTAATTCTCACCATGACCACATAGCCATGATGAGAAGGGCAAAAGGGTTGTTTCTGAGGGTGTACACTGGGCCTGTGGGATGGCTTTACTTTCTTGTTTTTAAGGAGTATCTCCAAACCTTCCACCACAAACAATTCCAGAGTGGCAACAAGAAAGAATTAACTAACACTTTAATGAATTTATCTTGTACAAATTTAATTTAATAAACTTCTTAACCAAACGTAATTAATAGTGTTCCTGATTATTCCCATCCAATTTAAAATATTCTAAGGCCATTTCAAAACAACTATTCCTAACTGTCAAAAAGGAATATTTTAAAGTTAGAGAGAGAGTGCCTCCCAAATCCAATCTTGGAGCTGGTTTTATGCTTCCACTGAGGAGGAGTCTGAAAACTGAAGATCCTGCCTCCCGTTCTCCTTTTAAAAATCATGCACTCTGCAATAATGTCTCCTCACAAACCTGCAGGTACATAAAAGGGCTTCCTCTCACTGGAGAGTTCTGTGACCTGATCACAAATGAACTACTTGTAGCTGAATGCATCCACTTTGTGATATTACCACTCCCAGATATCATGAAACATAGAGAAGAGATACAATTTCTTAAGTAGACTTGTTTATTACGATCACAATACCACCCTTTCTAGAATTCATGAGCTTTTCAGAATGACCCATTCAAACATTTTAAACTGAGTAGCCTTGCAGGTTGAGTCCTGTCAGCCACACTCCCCCTGAGATTGGTGCATTAGTTTAATTAACTGGGTCAGTTTTAGTGGCCTAAAAGTAGGTCTCAAAGGAATACCACCTACAAATACACCAATACAGATGTACACATCCAGTCACATTGTTTACTTAAAATCATCATCATATCATTCTTTCTATATCTATCCCTACTCGCCCAGACTAAACTCTAAAATCCCTTCATTACATTTTTATGTTATTCTTTACATAAAATTCGATGATATTTCCGTCCTTCTAATGGAGAGTTTCGTAAACCAATCACAAGTAAGCACTGAAATCTAGCTGTTGCTACAGAAAAGTGCTTTCGCCAAAGACCTTAATAAATGTATCTGACCAGCAGGTGTTCATCAATATATAGCTATGGTTACCAAGGATCATCTATCAAACATAGGCTTCAGTGTAAACTTTCTGTTGTTAAAAATAAGGGCGCGTTCTTGATCTTTTTTCCTTTTTTCTCCGTTTTTCATTTTTGATTTGTGGTCTTCTTTGCTGTTAATCATTTTTGTCTATACTAGAAAATAAACATTTTTAAACCCCGAATTTCCTCCACAGATATTTCTCCATGTCCAACAACAACTCCAAGTATGTGAACAATTCTTGCTTTCCTTGTTCCTTCTTTAAAGTATTGTTTTGCAGTAAATATCATTACAAAATTTGCAGT
Organism: Simochromis diagramma; assembly: GCF_900408965.1. NCBI lineage: Eukaryota > Metazoa > Chordata > Actinopteri > Cichliformes > Cichlidae > Simochromis > Simochromis diagramma. Next base: position 42,262 of record NW_024387338.1, on the reverse strand, counting down.
CACTGTATTTACTAACCTAAAGTCTTTCAACAATGACATTTGTGTTAATAATTAATTAACACAAATTATTTATTATAAATAATTACTTATAATTATACATTATTATAAATTAGTTAACACTAATTGTTAATAATTTATACAGTCAAATATAAATAGAACTACCTTTTATCACCAAAGCTTATATGGTGATAATATATAACCATAGCACTTGTTGTGTTCTGCTTCCTGTCCTTAAAGCAAACACTTGATATTAACCCTTTAGAGCCGATCGGAGCGGGCACGCTCTGTTTTGCGTAACTATTTTTAAATCCCGGTAGCTCTGCAACCACGTAAGCTAGCGCAATAATTTTTTTTGCATATGAAACCTGAGGAGTTGTACTTACATCTTATGCCATCAGCTTGTCCTAGGTCACAGTTTCCTTCCACATAAAGCTTTGCAAAAACTGAATAAAAAGCACTTGCAGGAACAAAAACATAATATTCCAGAAACACGCTTTGCCGATCCGATCAGCTGTTCATAACACTTCCTACGTTGGAATAGACGTCAGCGCGAACTTTTGCATTTCCGCCATTACCTGCCCGAAACCGGAAGTGACGTCATTTTCGCGGAAATGTAGTCTTTTTTACCATCAGGGCCTCAGAGCATATACTCGTCTTTTTAAAAGTTATCTTTGACTTTATGACTTTCTGTGTCGTTTCTGGGATGCTTAGGACTCATATTGTACTGCTGGAAATAGTTTATTTTGATGCATATGCTGCTTTTTTGCAAATTTGCAGTATAATATTTATTTTCGTTTTTCCTGCAGTGTATAAAAATTGGTGTATTTCAAAAATAAAACTATGAAGACACTCAAAATAAATTTCCTGTGGTGGGAAACTATTTTGTGCAACTTTTTTATATTTACAGTTTTGAGGGATAAGCCTCTTAAATTTCTCTAACTACAAATATATGTTAAAAAAGCAAAAATGATTTTCAATTTTTTTGTAGTTTATTGCACTTTTTTGCAATTTATGTAATTACTATGCACTTAATGAATACATATTATTAAAATCTGGGCTATAATGGTTGTATTGATGTATAGCAACTTGAAATGCTCCCAAAAATGGCTCCACAGCAAGTAAAAATATAATATAAGCTCTGGCGGACTTGGTTCTATGGTAGGTCTTAAAGGGTTAAAGACATAATATGTACGTTGCAAGGATAATTTAAATTAGATTCTGTGGCTGCATTTAAAAATATTAATCTACAACACAATAAAGTATGCTGAAATCTAAACTGCTGCTTTTTTCCCCTGTTTTATAGCCATAACACCATCAACACCAGAAACTACAGCAACAAACGGTATGGTGTTTGAAATGTAACGTGAAGAATGAATGTTTGTATGTGAGCTCCAGATTATCACTTGCACTGTAAAACCTAAAACGTGAATCACTTTTGTTGTACCAACACAGCTATTTATATGGCTGCATTTAGAAAAGAGAAGTTTGAAATATAAGAAAAGTGTGCTGAAATCTGAACTGCTGCTTTTTTCTGTTTTCACAGTCACAACAACAGAAACAACAATTCCTACTTCACCATATGGTATGACGTATGAAATGAAAAGTATAAATGTCTTTGTGAGCGCCTGATCATCACTTGCACTTTAAAATGTAAAAAACTGCATGACTGTTGTTGTAACTACATCCGTATTTAAATGATCTGCAATTACACCCTATTTATGTGATTTTGTTAATAAATTTAATCTCTGTTAATACTTTATATATTCATATGCAGTCCCAATCAAAGTTTAAGACCACCTGCAAAAAGTCAAAAAATCATATTTTGCATGGATGGATATTAACAAGGTTCCAAGTGGAGCTTCAAAATGCAACAAGACAGAATGGGAGTGTTGTGGATGTTTTCATTTAATAAAGCCTGGACACAAACAGTGAGCGGTCGCTGGACAGAAACAAAAACACAGGCCCGGGGACTCGAACCCCAGGATTTTCCCTCTGGAGACTCGAACTCCTTTATAAGAATAAGATAAATCATTTTTTGAGCATGCAATTTATTGAAAAAAACTGAAACGGGCTGTTTTACTGCTGGATTCATTGTCATTTTCTGTCAGGTAGTCACACTGTAATTCCGATGGCCAAAGACAAAAAAGGTTTCTTTTGTTTAACGTAGTCGGGTTGTTTAACTGCATAAGCAGGATCTCTCACGGCGCACCATCGCTGCTGAGATGGGCCGTAGTAAGACAGTCATTTGAAATTTCTTAAATGATCCTGAGGGTTATGGAACAAAAAATTCAAAGCTGTTTTGGCTGTCGCCATTACATATTCAGTTTACCATTCTGCTATCCCTGAGTATCTATGGCCGGACACTAAAACTATTCTGTGTTCTGTCCCCTTCATATCTTCTCTGTCTTTTGTTTTCAGCTGTGCCCATCATTTTAAGTGGAACTGGATCAACTCCAATGTTCTTGTAGAGTTGACGTTTTTTTAGGAATTGCTACCTGATGTGGTCAAAGCATTTGTTCCTTTAAGCATTCGATCCAGGTTTTAACCATGAGTTGTTGTCATGAACTCTGTGTAGTGACTGAACAAATTAGATTGCAGATATAAGCAGAAATAAGCTTATTGTTGTAGTGTGTCTGAAGTGTCTCTCCCTTAGCAAAATAGTGAGGATTTTGGAAATTACTCACCAAGCTCTACTTGGTGTAGAGCTGCTGCACCAAGTTCTTAAATCGACTGCAGCAGGACTATATTATTATTATTATTATTATTATTATTATTATTATTATTATGATTATTATTATTATTATTATTCTGAGCTGTCCACTTTGTACTTTTGATATCTTCAAGACTTTTTAATATTCAATACTCTGACATTCTCACTATTTTAAAAAATAGTTTAAAAATTTTTTTTTTTCTTTCAACCAGCATTTCCTAATTATACATTGTATGCTTGACATGGGTCATCAATATGGATACATCATCCTAAATTTCATTTATTTGATCAGTCTCCAATGCCATAATTCTTTCTTGTGACTCATTTTTAAGGTGGTTCACTCACACTAAATGAACACTTAACATCTGAATCATGTATAATCCAAAAAATAGGGAGATGATAACTTCAATAATTCAAAAGAAATCCACTTTTTATTGAAAAATGAGCATTCGGAAAATCAATTTTGTGAATAAGGATAGTACTGTCTTTGGTAATCTGACTAAGTTTACTAGGTCACTTGAAACCGTTGATTTAATGTTTTTAAATAATTTCCAATTTCAACAAGATTTATATGAATACTTCTACTATTTAAATGCAATATGCAAATACTATTAAATTTCTTCTTGAATAACATTTAGAATATAATTCATCATTATAATAAACATTTGCATCAAAATCAATGTTTTTTTCAAAAATTAAATAATTTATGTTTGATTGGATCAGCTGCAGCTGCCCAGCCAAGAAAACTCATGTATTTAAGCTGATGCCAGAGGAGGTTTGGACCTCAGTAGTTATTGAGTTAGTGAGCTCGTTAGAAAGATCCATCCTTTCATAAATGTTTGGAAAAGGTGGACTGCATGGCTAGATACTGTTTTTACACCTGTGAAAATGGAGCTGAAAAAAATCTAAATTAAAAAATTAAGAGGTGTGGCCCTTTACTTCTGTACTTCTTCTGATCCTGTGCATCTCAAAAGAAGTAGAAACATGTTAGATGGGATGTTTGTTCATAAACAATATATGTAAACATTGTTTCTCATTATTTTGAATGATTTTTGTGATGATTTTCTTCTTGTCTCCTCTACAGAGCCAGTGGAATTTAATATAGACTTGAACTTGCTTTTCCCAATATCCAGTCTGCCCCCAAATTTCATTGATCTGTTTAGAGGCTATGTGGAAAATGTGTCCTTTCCCCAAAACATCACTGGGTCTTTAATAATAGAAGACTTGAACTTCACCACATGTAAGAATTTCATGCTCAGTCACATTTAAATGTGTTCATACTCTGGTGCATGATTTATGAGCTGTGTTTGGTGATTGTCTTAAATGTGTTTATCAGGGTGCTATCCAAACTCCACTGGAGGACTGCAGTGTCAATGTGAGGACCAGTTTGCCTGGTCATGTGAGAAGTGTGGCCGATACGGTGCATGCAGTAATGTCACCTCCCAAACCTGTGAATGCATCAAAGGGCTTCCTCCTGGTGGAGAGTTCTGTGAACCAATCGAAAGTAAGCCTCTGTCACAGCCAGTTTCTAACTCTTTGCTCTGCAGCACAGACACCCCCAATATTGCAAACCAACCAAAAATAGTTATTATCCTGTTTTGTTTTTTAAACTCTTTTTACAGTATGGCAAAAAAACAAAACTTCAGCTTCAACTTCTTCTCTCCAGTCCTCTCTATCTTATGTTTTTCTCTATATTGTTTATTGCATATTAAGGTTCCTGTTTACTCTCCATAGAAAATAGAGAAATGGTACATTTGCAATTGCAAGATACTCCATGATCCAAACTGCACAGACAAAATTTGTGTTTGCTTATATTTGTTGAGCTTACTTAAAATTTGCAAGTAAGCTGCTGTTAATAAAATATTACTGCTTCTATGGGAATTAAGATGATAAGAGCAGTGTTGCTGATTAAATAAATACCTTAAATACCTTTTGTGGAAATGCACAAAAGGTCCATCATGGTCCGTGGTGAATTTCACTTATTGCAAAGTGGAATGCATCCAATTTCTTAAATAGACTCACCCAATGTCAAGCCACACCACATTATTCTATCTATATCTATCCCTACTCGCCCACTCTAAACTCTAAAATCTCTTCATTACATCTTCATGTTATTCTTCACATAAAATTCGATGATATTTCCGTCCTTCTAATGGAGAGTTTTGTAAACTAATCACAAGTAAGCACTGAAATCTTCTCGCTGTTGCTACAGAAAAGTGCTTTCACCAACGACCTTATTGAATGTATCTGGCCAGGATGTGCTCATCAATATATAGCTACGGTTACTTAGAATCATCTATTAAACTTCAGTGTAAACTTTCTGTTGTTAAAAATAACGGTGTGTTCTTGTATTTGTTTTTTTTTGTCTTTGTCATTTGTGTTTTTTTTTTTTGTCTTCTTTGTTGTTAATCATTTTTGTCATATACTAAAAAATAAACATTTTAAAACCCCGAATTTCCTCCACAGATATTTCTCCATGTCCAACAACAACTCCAGGTATGTGAACAATTCTTGCTTTCCTTGTTCCTTCTTTAAAGTATTGTTTTGCAGTAAATATCACTAAAAAATTTGTAGTCACTGTATTTACTAACCTAAAGTCTTTCAACAATTTCACCAAGGCTTATATGGTGATGATATGTAAGCACAGCACTCCTGTCCTTAAAGCAAACACCTGATATTCAAAACATAATATGTACATGTTGCAAGGATGATGTACATTAGATTCTGTGGCTGCATTTGAAAATATTAATCTACAACACAAAAAAGTATGCTGAAATCTGAACTGCTGCTTTTTTCCTGTTTTATGGCCGTAACACCATCAACACCAGAAACTACAGCAACAACCGGTATGGCTTTTGAAATGTAACGTGAAGAATAAATGTCCTTGTATGTGAGCTCCAGATTATCAGTTGCACTGTAAAATCTAAAACATGAATGACTTTTGTTGTACCAACACAGCTATTTATTTGGCTGCATTTAGAAAAGAGAAGTTTGAAATATAAGAAAAGTATGCTGAAATCTGAACTACTGCTTTTTTCTGTTTTTTATATATTCATGTACAGTCCCAATCAAAAGTTTAGGACCACTTGAAAAATCTCAAAAAATCATATTTTGCATGTTTGGATCGTAACAAGATTTCAGGTAGAGCTTTAACACGCAACAAGAAGAAACGGAAGTGACACAAAACATTTTTTGAACGTGAATTTATTGAAAACAACGCTTAAACTGAAACAGGCTGTTTTACAACTTAAGAAAAGTTTAGGACCACATGCCTTTAAAATGCCAGATCTTTGCAAAAATGTGGATTCACTGTCATTTTCTGTCAGGTAGTCACACTGTCATTAAGTTCTGATGGGAAAGGCAAAAAATGTTTCCCTTTTTCAACATGCTCGGGTTGCTAAACACTATAAGCAGGGTCTCTGGCAGTGCACCATCACTGCTGAGGTGAGACAGTCATTTGGAATTTCTTAAATGATTCTGAGGATTATGGAACAAAAAAGTTGAGTGGAAGAAACAAACAATTTCTCCTGCAGTGAGCCACAGGATCCAATTGGCTGTCCCTCAAGACACTGGACGATCCGCGACTCAAATTAAGGCCGTTACTGGTGCCAACTGCAAACCCATAACCATCAGATGGCATCTGAGACTGAAGGTCTTCAAATATAAAAAAACATCTTCAAAGGCCTTTTGTCCTGGAACGCCACAGAACTGACTGTTTGGACTTTGCAAGAGAGCACCAAACACTGGACATTGAAAGGTGGAAGAAAGTTTTATTCTCTGATGAGAAAAAATCCAAGCAGATGCCACTTCAGATGTTTTCTATGCACCACAGTGGTGGTGGCACCATAATAGTCTGGGGTGCTCTTTTTCTTCAGTGGAACAATGGAGCCTCAGGAGGTGCAGGGGTGTCAAACATAGCCCCTGGCTATGTCCAGATGTTGCAGAGAGCATCCCTGATGACTGAGGCCCTTGTCTGTGTGGTAACGACTGGACAACGCTACAGTACACAAGGGCAAGGGACTTCTTTCCGGAGAATAACATCAGTCTTTTTTGGACCATCCTACGTGATCCCCTGATCTAGATCCTCCAATTGAGAACCTTTGGGCATGGATGGCAAGGGAAGTTTAAAAGATGGACAACAATTCCAGACAGTAGATGTCCTTTGAGCAGCTGTCTTCACCACTTGGAGAAATGTTTCCACTCACCTCCTGGAAATGCTTGCATCAAGGATTCTGCAATAAATTTTTGAAGTGATCGACAATAGCAGTGGAGCTACTCATTACTGAGATCATGTTTGGAACTCTGATTTTTGTTCTTTTGATCAGCTGTTAAACAGCCTGTTTCAGTGTAAGCATTGTTTTCAATAAATTGCATGCTCAAAAAATGAATTGTCTCATTTCCATTTCTTCTTGTTGCACGTTGAAGAACATTGTTAAGACCCAACCATGCAAAATATGATTTTTTTTGCCATTTTTAAAGTGGTCTTAAAATTTTGATCAGGACTGTATAAATTTAAAATGCTTTTGTGTCAAAGCTCACACAGTGTTAATATCAGACCAAATCACTTCAACTGTCAATAAATATGTGTGTCAACATGTCTGCTCATATGTTGATTGAAAAGATTTTAAGTGTTCTGTTTCATGTCCATAAAGCAAACACTTGGGTTTAAGATATAATATGTAGTGTTGCAGCATGTTCGTTAGATTCTCTGGCTGCGTGGGAAAAGAAAAAATATACATATTTAAAAGTATGCTGAAACCTGAACTGCTGCTTTTTTTTTCTTTTTTTACAGTCACAACACCATCAACAACAACACCTACATCAACAAATGGTATGATATTTGAAATGTACAATGCTCCAGATTATCACTTGCACTGTAAAATCTAAATAAATCGAATCTCTTTTGTTGTAACAATACAGCTATTTAAATTATCTAAAAATGAATCTGTTTGCCAAGTGACTCATGTAACTGAGAGCTGGGGTAAATTTAATTGTAGATTGCTGCCAACAGGATTTTGACCATGTGGAAATTGCTTTTTTTTTTTTTTGAAATGGGAGCTTGTTGTAAACATTTTATTGTGTCCCATCATTGTGACAGGTTCATGTGATGCATTCACTCATTTTCTCCTTCACAGCACCAGTGGTCTTCTATATAGCAGTTGAATTGCACATCTCAGCAGCCAATTTGCCCCCAAATATCACTGTTGTACTCAGAGACGTTATGAAAAATGTCATCTCTCCTCAAATTGAGTTTTTAACAGTAAAAGACTTGAACTTCACCACATGTAAGGACTTGATCTTATTTATGTGATTTTTGCGCTATTTTTATATAGTGCTATATGAATGAGCTTTGTTTTGTCATTCTTTTAACTGTCTTGAAAAGGGTGCTCTCCAGTCTCTACGGGAGGGCAGCAGTGTCAGTGTGAGGACCAGTTTGCTTGGTCATGTGACAAGTGTGACAAATATGGTGCATGCAGTAATGTCACCTCAAAAACCTGTGGGTGCATCAACGGCCTTCCTCCTGGTGGAGAAATTTGTGAACCAATCTCAAGTAAGAATTTAGTAAATAATTTTTATGTGACCTGAATATGATGTATTCAAATATGTCTTTAATACATTTATTTCTGTTGGAATTCTCTGGTGTTAATTTCCTTCTTTTTCTGTGGATTTTAATTTATTCTCCACAGCTTTTAATCCATGTATAACACCAAATACAACTACATTACCATCAGTGACAACTACAACAATGCCAACACCAACAACAACAACAATGCCAAACACAACAACAACAACAACAACAACAACAACAACAACAACCACCACAACAACAACAACAACAACCACAACAACTACACTGATAACAGAGAGATTTAACATAACTATGGATGTTGAATTCAAGGAAGAATACAAGCAGGAAACCAATGAATTTCACATAACTGTTAGAGACACCGTAAGTCTTTGCCTTTTTTTCTTTGTTATTTAGTTTTCTCTTTTTCTCCTTCTACTAGCTATATGGAATATTTATTCCCTGCTTTTGCCACTGTCTCAAACAGATCAGAGAAGGAGGACTGAATCAAGGAATACAAGCAAAATTAAATAAATTCCGGTAACTCACAGTGTCTTTTTTTTATTACTACACAATTCCTAACAAGGTTTTTTCTTCACTCCTTTTATGGTATGGTTATTGAAACATTCCACTTGTTTTTGCAAAGTCCGTTCACAAAAACGGACTTTGCAAAAACGTTATGCAAAAGTGTTATGGGGGGAATATCATCATCCCCACCCTATGAGATTAGTTACCAACCTCCAAGAACAACTGATGTGTTGAAGGCACTGAATGAATTGAATTGAAGAAAGAAGTACACAAAAGAGTAAAGAAGTAGAACAACCTTTACATACCTGGGGCCTTAGAAACTGCCATTTTTTATTCCAAATGCACCCTGAGATAACTTCCTCCATTATGAGTAAAGTCACCCTAACCATCTTAACCATGTGTGGCTCCACACACAAATGTGAGTTTTCTGCACAGTGAACTTAATCAAAACTAAATATCGGTCCAGGCTTGAAATAGGCAAATGAGAATGTGCCCGACTCCATTCAAGCCCAGGTTTAAAATCCTGGCAGCAAAAGCGAGAGCTTAGTTAGTAGGGAAGTTGATTAAAAGAAGGGGGAGAAAGTGAGCCCTTGCTACTCTATAGTTATTAAGACTTAAGATGAGATTTATTATCTGCAAAACTGGTTGAGACTGTTTAGTCAGGATGTGAAACACAAAAGGGGAAATTTAAATTCTTTCCCAATTCATTTAATTTTCCTGAGGTTAGCCACTTAATTTGAAGGACAAAATTTTCAAATTTTATTATTTTCTTTTGTTTTAAAATGGAGCCCTACTTTAAATAAGAATGTTGTGGAATCTAAACGCAACATGGGTCCCAGTGGTAATCACAGCACCCGGGGCAGTGATTCCTAAAATGGGGAAAAGGGTCCAGCAGATCCCAGGAAAAAACATCTGACATCTATATCCAGAAGTGCGCAGTCCTAGCAACAGCAAAGATCCTGTGCATGGCCCTCAAGCTGCCAGGATCTGAGCTTGAAGGATAAAGACTGCTCGCAGGTCGAGTGAGGAATTTATATGTTCAACATTTCAGGACCTAGAGAAGGCCTTTAACTGCAGTCCTCAGGGTGTTCTGTGGCCCATTGTTGGCCATTGTGGCTCATGAATATGGACCCATTGTTGCAAGATATCTGGCCTCACAAGCAATCATGGTTGGTTTGCATTGCCGGCAAGATGTCAAATTCATTCCTGGTGGGTTCTGGACTTTGCAAAGGCTGCAGTTTGTCAATGATTCTGTTTATTACTTTCATCACAATTAAGACATTACTGTAAACATTTCCATCTGTTAAATTGCAAATTAATGTGACTGAGGAAAAACTCAACATGCAGTAAAACTGTCTCTACTACTCATTCTAAAAACATATAATCTGGAAATAGTCTGACATTTAGCCTTTACCCAGTAGAGAAAAAATTTATTGTTAATTATTTGCAATTTACTGTAATTTCTTTTTTTTTGTTGCCATAACTAAAGGCATTTGATGTTTTTGTTGAGAACTTAAGAGTTGGCAACTCTTTCGTGGTTACGTTTTTTTAAAGGAATTCTGTTCTCTGTTGCAGGAGTGGAAGTACCATTGCCCAATATCAAGTCAGTGGTCCCTCTTCTAATACACCAGACTTTCAGGCACTAAATTTAAAAATATCCAACAACCTGGCAAAATTATACCCTGTAATATTTGAGGGTAAGGTAGTTTTTTACATTTATGCTTTCAAATGTTGTGAATATCTGTTGGTACAGATAGTTGTTTAATAATTGTGTGACATTTTTGTCCTTAAAGCCTCGGGTCCCCTGACATTTTCGCCAAATGATGGATTTTATGAGCAACCAGTGACTGTAACATGTGGCCCTCAACCAGGGGATCTCAATTTTGGCAATGTCTCAGCAGCAGAGTGGAGACGTAATATGGTGCTCATATCTGAAGATGGAGAACACAGAATTTCAATTAAGGATGGAAAATCAACCTTAACTGTGTCCAGGTTTATTAGCGCTGACGATGGTAAGAAATGGGTTGATACATTTAATAGGAATACATTTTAATAGAATTTGTTTAATTAAAATTAAAATTAAAGTTCTGCATCACAGTTTTCTCTTAGTACTCAGGCCAGAGCAACAGCAAAATTCTGATTGGCTGGGTAAAATTCATCTTACAATGTGCATCAATCAGTCTGACCCGCTTTTGAAAAGAACAAATTGCAGAGAAAGTTTCACCCAAAAATAATTATAGTGCAGTCTGTCTTAGTGTAGTAAATATACCACTACAATTATTTTATGTATTGAAGAGGTGTCCAATGGTTGGGCCTAAGTCTCTCACAGAAATACAGTGCAGAAGAATTCTGCCATGTTACTGAACCACCGCAATAAACTCTGATGAGAGCAAAATGTCTGGTGCGGAAAACTCTGTATACAGTATATATGTTCAGTGCAGATAGATATATAGTGTATAGGTATACATGTCATCCAAAAAATCCACAACACAGATCATACAAAAGAAATATGGTACAAAAGCCAAAAAATGTTTTCCTTTGCTGAGCTGTTACACTTCATGTGAGCAGTATATGCATTTTAACCAGTGATTTAAGGACCACAATAGCATCTAAACAAAGGGACGTGACATTTATAGGTACACTAATATTCTGAGATACAGTTGTTCCCAGTTTCTATGGCTCACTTCTCAAATAATAGTTTAGTGATGCAAAAGAGTACCGCCATTGGTTGGGGGCAGACAAACAGTTTCCCCTCTTGGGTTTGCAAGCACATTATAACGGGTGTGCAGTTTATGACAATCTGTGGCCAAACAGAGTATTAGGTTTTTTTTTTACTGTACTATTTTATTATTAATGAGCTGATATTCTACTTTTTAGTTCTGTGCAGTCCAGTTTTTTTTCCCTCACAATACATTGTAAAGAGTCCTTTCATTTCAATACAGAATGTAATATGTTCTGCTTTTAAGCATTTCAGCTATATTTTTACACAATCGCAGTTGGTTATTCCCAGAAAAATTAGGGTTGGATTGCTAAAAAGTAAAGTTTCAGTGTATGAGGGCGGAAAACCAGGAGTATTCCAAAAATGTTGTTATTGTTATTGCAAATATTTTATGCCTCTTTTGTTGGTTTAATTTGAACAATTCAATTTTAACTACAGGAGTTTATGAATGTCGGCTCATGCGCACAGACGACAAAGCATTTTTTCGTCAGAAATCTGCAACATCATTCAGTCTGAAAACAAAACCCACAATCACAGTCTCACCAATCAGACAGTATGTGCAATGTCCTGGAGGAAATGTGAATCTGGAGTGCAGTGTGAGTGCTGGGTATGAGGTTCAGTTTCAGGACATTTCTGAAGCAGGTAAGCCTGACACAAAAACACAAAAATCAACAAAAGGCAAATCTGTTACTGAGAAACATTTTATATAACAGCATTTTTCACAAAAGCATATTTAATGCAATTAATATTATTTTGTAACTTTTCGGTCTTGCTATTGTTCTACTCTCTAGGATATTTTTAACTTACCTTTATTGTTGTTGTTTAGGCACTGGTACTTCGATTACCTATAATTATCCTACACCTCAAGGTTGTCAACAAGGGGAAAAGACAGTCATCTGTCAGTTAAAAAACCAACCTTTATTTAAAAATGCAATAACACTACAGTTGTCCTCACAGAGTGAGTATTACTTAATACATTCAGATATTCACAAGTATGATCATGAACATGCATTCATACATACAAAATGAAAAATACATATTAAAACGATGATGTATTTGTTCTCTCTCTGCATAGGTGCTTACTGTACAAGTGAGACATTTGGCCAAGGAGATATAGGTTACAAAGCTGCAGTGCCCTGTGATCCAAAATTTGTGGGACCAAATAAGGTGGGAGAAATAACTGCAGTGTGCAAGGAAAATAGGAAATTTGACGATGTTGAATACAACTGCATCCTGTTGCCAGTTCAGGAGCTGCTTGACCAGTCCCAGGTAACCTAGCTCTCTGGTTGTTTCCAACAACAGATAATGAATCATTGATTCAATTAAGGCAACACAATGCAAGTCAAATCAAATTACTTTTATTGTCACATCACAATATACTGGTACACTGGTACAGCACATGCGAGTGAAATTCTTGTGTGCAAGCTTCAAGCAACAGTCTTGTGCAAAATGCAAGAAACAAGAGAATTACAAGAATAGGAATATGAGAATTATAAGAATAAATATATGTACAACTATAATAATGTATGCACATCATTACGTGTGTGTGTGTGTGTGTGTGTGTGTGTGTGTACACATATGTATAAAGTATACAGAGGTCAGATGTAGTAATCGTCTGAGCCAAACCCTAATTTGGCAACTGTGATGGAGTTGGTGGGAGGTATTGTTCTGTATTGAACTTATCTTAGATAACATCCTACTCCCCAACACCACCTAAAATGGGTACAGCATGCAGCATCACAGAGGAAAGCACTGCCCACAACAGATTCATAGAGTATTATCCAACAGATGTTAAAATACCTCATCTGCCTCAGAAAATAGAGAAAACTCTGGCCCTTCCTGTAAAATGCAGTTGTGTTTTTAACCCACTCCACTTTATTGTCAGTGTTCTCTCTGAGGTATTTATGTTGTGGTGGTTTCATGGTACTCCTAAAGTCCACAGTCAATTCTTTGATCTTTCTCACTTTGTGGAAGAGACTGGGTACAGTAGAAACTCAGCCACGAAATAGTAAAATCATATGGTCACTGGACACCTCTGCACATAGTGTGCCAGACACAGCCTGCAAAAGGGACATGGGCCCATCCTCCTGTAGGCCCACAGTCCTGTAGGAGGTGCCATTGGGGGTCAGCTGCAATGGGTGTCGCACGTCAAATGGGAGCAGAGGCCCTGGCAGACTGATTCCCGGGTACCAAGACTAGCAAATAATTATCTGTAATAATATATATATCAGTATATTGGCTGTATGTAATGAATGAATATCTGTACTGTTGATGCACAGTGGTCCTGTGTGTGTGGTCCAGTGTTCTCTTTAAAAAGGGAATGAGAAAAATGCATCAGAAGCCTCATATGTGATTTAAAAGCAAATGCATCACTTGTGCTTAAACCAGCAGGAAAACTAGAAGAAAGTAAAATAAGTAGAATACATAAAATTATTAAGTGGAGTTAACATGTAACATTGTTCTTTCCTCTGTTCAAATCTCACAGTTCTTGACTGCCACTACATTGCCAGTATTTTTGGAACAGCTCAAGAACGTCACTGTCAATTTTACTGAAGAAGTGATTACATCTCCTCCCAACATTAAAGCTATTGTGAGAATACTCATCAATGTCGCCAACAAATCTTCATCCCTCAATATCTCAATTAGCAGAAATTCAATGGAGGTATGTTGATTACATTGCAGACGTTTTCACATTCTGAACAGTTAATGTTTTTAATCTAAAATCATTCTTTTCTCTTTACTATAGAATGTCTTGATAACAGCAGGGGTTCTCACCATCAATGGAACAAAGCAAACATGGAACTTTCTGAATAACAATGACACCAAAAGCATCTCAAACAACACTGATGTTAAAAGTGTTAGCTCATTATTTTTGGACTCCCTTGAAATAATAACATCTCGTCTTGTCAATGCAACTTTTGACATTATGACAGGCTTTATTCAGTTAAACAGAACTACATTCACAGACACTTTCAATGCTGAATTTAATTCTTCAGTGACAATACAAATACCAGAGTCTAATGGAGATAACAAAACAATTACTATGATAGTATTTAACTTGTTAGATAACGTACTACCTGCAAGAGATGAGGCCAATTCCTCGCTCAAGTCCATAAACGGCAGGGTTGTACTTGTTCAGTCCACTGGCCAAATCAATAATATCTCTTTCACATATGATATTTTAAATGGTACACTGAAAAACCCTGAATGTGTCTTCTGGAACTTCAGCCTCTTTGATGGTCTGGGAGGATGGGACGGCAAGGGCTGCGAGTTAGTGTTAAACATAAATGAAACAGAAACTGTCACCTGCAACTGCAACCACCTGACCTCATTCTCCATCCTCATGTCACCGAACAGTCCGAAGAAACTCTATTTGGACATTATAACCTACATTGGAGTTGGCATTTCAATGGGATCCTTGGTCATATGTCTCATCATTGAAGGCCTCATTTGGAGAAAAATAAGAAAGAATGAAACCTCTTACTTGCGTCATGTTGCCATTGTTAACATCGCCGTTTCCCTCCTGATTGCAAACATTTGGTTTATAATTGGAGCGGCCATTTCAGATGCAGAAGTTAAAAACCCCCCAGCATGCACTGCAGCTACCTTTTTTATCCATTTTTTCTACCTAGCCCTGTTCTTCTGGATGCTGGCCTCAGCTATGCTGCTGCTCTACCGTACAACTAATGTTTTTGGTGGGGGTTTGTCGAAAGCATCTATGCTGGCCATTGGATTTTTTCTAGGCTACGGAGCTCCTCTCATCATTGCAACAGTAACTATAGCTGCAACTGCACCTGACAACGGATACATTCGAGAAAATACCATATGCTGGCTCAACTGGGATAAGTCCAAAGCTCTGCTGGCATTTGTGATTCCTGCACTTTTAATAGTGGTGATAAACCTCATTATCCTGGTTGTGGTTTTGTACAAAATCATAAGGAGAAGGGTTGGAACAACTGCTGCACAAGCAGAGGAAAAGCACGTCTTAGTGGTTATTGCCAAGAGCTTGGCTGTGCTCACACCATTTTTTGGCATAACTTGGGGTTTGGGAGCTGGAATTCTGGCTGATCCAAGAAATGAAGGAATCCATATTGCATTTGCATTCTTCAATTCGCTACAGGTACAAATTCATTTTTCCCCTATCTGTATACCATGATAGTAGCATCTTTAATCACTGAATCCTTGATAACTAATGTTACTCTGTTTTTAAAAAAGGGCTTCTTTATTTTGGTATTTGGAACACTGCTGGACGGTAAGGTACGTACAGCTCAATTTTACTGCAGGTTATTTCAAGGAAAAATAATAATTTATATATGAATGATGTTTACGAATGAATATATGATTCTTCCTGAATTACTTAAAAATTAAAGGTAAATGATATCAATTTGGTTTAACAACCAAGTGTGTACTGGAAAGAAATGTAGTAATTGTCTCCTGATCTTTACTGACAAAAGACTATAAATTCTAATAATACTGCACTAAAATCCTCCTTTGTCAAGTCAAACTTCCGCCTTTACATTTCTTGAGACTTCTTGGTTTCTCTGTAAGTCCATTCAAATGACTACTCAGACTTGAGGATGAAAGTAGGAGACAGGCCCACACTTCAATAACTAACAGTTACGTGTATGTGGTCGCATTCCACACAAGCACACAAAACAGCACAATGAACATCTTCACAGAAGTGCAAAAATACAAGATAGTTTGCTTATAGTGTTTGGCTTGGCCACATGAATAAATTAAATTTTAAGAACAAATTTGTGTGACTTCTATTTTAGTGTTCTAACATTTGACATTTCATTTATCAGGTGCGGTCAGCAATGGCATCATGGTCACAACCGTCCAGAAGTAGGACAGGGGTAAGAACAAGTTTCCCTGTCATGGGCTTCATGTTCCTTTTTTCTTTCCTTTCTTGTTAATCACAGCTAATTTGCTTCTTGTTAATATTGTTTGATTTGCTTTTTGTTTTGTTTTTTTAGAGCACAAGTGCTGGAAACTCAACATCAAGTCGACTTCGATTTTTAAGGAACTGGAGACGTGGAAGACGTGGAAGAGGTAAAGAACCATCAAGGAAACCATCAACTTAATTTCTCTGTAAAAATGAAGTGAAAGCTGTGTGTTTTTAGGTGTGCTTGTACTTTGATCAGGCAGTCCAACAGGGAAAATAATAATTAGATGGGTGGAGCATCAACAGATACAAAATATCATTTTTTAAACATTTTTATTCATACAATTATTTTAACTGCCACCGAAACTACAGCTTCCTGGTGTCGTACTGTTCCTACTGTTGTATTTTTTTTTTAATTCACATAACACAGAATAACTGTTCTATTATTGTTTTGCTTTTTTTTTTTTTTTTTTTTTTTTTTAGATGGCTACAACATGACCTCCAGTGCATCCAGTGATGTGCATTCAGCTAGCAACACGTAATCTATGCAGAAATCTGTGGTGATTCAGATAACCAACAAGAAGTCAGCCCCACTCTCACCTTTTTCCCCTATTTGCAATAAATTAAACTTTGATGGTTTTATTTATATCTTACATAATATTGAATCCTAGAAGAATCTGGCTTGATTTAAAAAACAAAAAAACCAAAATAAATAAATATGTGATTGCTACACTAGTTTTTGAATGGCGTGATAAATGTTGGAATCATAATTATAACGTTTTAAATTTTTTATTCATCTTTGATTTTGATTTGAATGTATGATTATCACATGTCAAATAGTACATATTTGTAGTTACTAATACATTATGAATGTATGTTTGAACTGTTTTAGAAGAAAAGTGTTAAGTTTACTTATTCTAAAGAGTGAGCAGATTTGATTTCTGATGTAAACATGAGTTAAACATTGCACTTGCAACATCAGTGCATCAGCGAATCTTGGTCGCTAAAAAAAAATTAAACACTTTTTACATGTAGTCATTATAAGCTAATTTTAAATACCAAACAACCTTTGTTAAATAAAGTTTTGGTGTTAATCACTTTATAAGCTTGGCTACCACTTAGTTGTAGAAGGAAATCTGTCTCTAAATCTTGCGGTTTTAATTCCATCTGAATGTATTATAGTGCATGATCCCAAAATTAATCTCATGAAAATAATTAATTTAGCTTTAATAATATCATTAATTCTTACCAAACGCTGGTATTTTTAAAATTCTGTATATTTTATGCTGTATAATAATAATTTCTTAAGAATTTTTCATACATCTTACTTTTACCCAATCCTTTTTTCTTTCCTGACCAAAAAATAGTTATATTAACTAGCACTTTCATGTTATAGTCACTCTCTTCTGGCTTCTCAAAATAAACTAAATATGCTTTTATCTTTTTTTGCGCACTTATTGTTGTATATTCTTGCATAATTTTGCCATGCCTTAACACCTGACAGTCGGACCGGCGGCCGCCTCGGGTCTCTCCTCCTCCCCTTTCCCTCATCCACCTGCTGGCCTCCAACACTTGCTAATGTTAATGAATCTGTGGAAACTCCGCGATAGCCACCACACAAAGTAACGAATAACGACCCTATCTAAATCCCAGTAATGATTAATGTGTTCCTGATTTTGGCATAATAACTAGTTACCGTGCTCGTTACCACAATAAACTAGTTAACGTTTAAGCGTTAGTCCCTACACTGACATTAAAGCAGTCGTTTCCATTTAATTATATGTCATTTGTGATATTTGGGTTTTCTACACACATGGAGCAACACAACGTTGAAGTCACTGTCAGTTCCTGGGGAGGAGAAGGTAACAAAGCCAGTTGGTGTCCCTGTGAAGGTGTCACTCATCCAATTCTGGTATTGGGACCAGAGGTGGGCAGTAAATGCGTTACTGTAATCTGATTACTTTTTTCAAGTAATGAGTAATGCAAGGGATTACTATTGCAAAAAAGGTAATTAGATTACTGTTACTTTCCCGTAAGCACGCTGCATTACTAAACTGTGATTTTGTTTGAGTATACAAATACCTAATACTATCCTATTAGGTATTTGTGTGATTCTCAAATTACGTTAAATGAATCTCAAGAAAGCAAGTGAAAAAAATAACCTTGAACCGAACCGTCCATCCGCTTATCCTATATGAGAATATATATAAGGAATACTTAGCAACTATCCATCCATCCATTCGCTTCCGCTTATCCTTTTCAGGGTCGCGGGGGGTGCTGGAGCCTATCCCAGCTGTCATAGGGCGAGAGGCAGGGTACACCCTGGACAGGTCGCCAGTCTGTCGCAGGGCTAACAAATAGAGACACAGACAACCATTCACACTCACATTCACTCACAGATTTGGATTAAGGTACCCTTTAATCTAAATTAAGGGTACCCCTTAGCAAGGTACCGCCCCTACACACTGCTCCCAGGGGCGCCCAATGGCTGCCCAATGCTTCACTGAGTGAATGGGTTAAATGCAGAGAGGAATTTCCCCAAGGGGATCAATAAAGTATAAAGTAAGTTAAGTATATATATCATGTTCTACCTGAGTAGCGAAAGACCGTGGTGACCTGAAAATGATGTGCCGGAGGTTTGCCATTCTCGCTGGCTCAAGTCACCATTGAACCCCCCGGCTAGCTATCGAGCTGGTGGGTGACTGATGTCTCCGAAAACGTTGGAGCACTTTTGCAAATATGTGATGTCTTGATAAACTGAGCAGATATTTGAAGTTTACATACCCACACCTCGCCTGGAAATATGTTAAACGTTTATTTTGTGACCCAGAAAGTAATAAGAGTAATATTAAAACTGAGTAGCGGCCACCATTGTTGGAAACTGGAGTTTGGCTGGGCCGTGCTATGAATTCTGGAATATGGTAGGCCACGAAGGACACACCCGACCCATCCTTCAAATTCGGGGAAAAGGAGGACGCGTTTGTCGGCTGCATTCGGAGGACGCTACAAATTTGGACAGCCTTCGTTGCGTCGCTGTGACGTAATTGGCCTACCAATGCAGCCTCAGGAGGCTGCAGCCCATGAACTTGGACACCCCCTGCATGTTATTCTCTAAAACACAAAGAGAGCCACGCGCTCACACGATGCTCCCAATAGCTGCAGATCCTGATGCTGTGGTGAATATTTGACACACTTTTTGTTGTAATTTTTTTTTTTTTTGCCTGTCCCATTCGGTACTTTAGCAATCAAAATTGTTTTCTGAAGGCCAGGAAAGATGCTCAACGGATTTATTTTTTCAAGTGGAGAAAATATGCAAATGCCTTATTGTTCCACTTGAATTTTCCACTACTGTTAATGCTATATGTGACACAGCTCCTGTAATCACAAAGAGAACAGAATAATCACAAACTGTGAAATATATATTTTATTAGCTATTTATTAAGAAAAAGAAAAGCCTAATATACTAGCAAGTTTCCAATATAATATTTACCTTTGAGTTGTTGGTGCTTTTTAAATGGAGATCTCCAAAGCTGAGACGATGGAGTGGGTTTCAGTCCTGGTTCAGTCTGCTCCTGCATGGTGGTATTCAACAACATATGGAGATATTATCAGCATTGTTTGAGCTGCTGCCCAAGTATTGGACAACAAATATTATTAAAATTATTACTCTCACAGGATTGTACAGAATACTGCAAATGTAACTTTTTGAACAATGCCGCATTAAAAATCATTCTGACAGTTTTTAAAAAAAATCTGAATACATGAAACAAACTCAGTAAAAAAGACAATTGTACAGAGTCAGTGCTAAAAATTAAACATACATTTTTGCTTACCTGCCAAGTGGCAGTAGTTGGTTTCAGTGAATAAATATTGGGCTTTGTTATTTTAATATTGATTAATAAGGGGTTACTAAATTGAAAACTTTTATTTAAGTTGGTGTTACTGTTGTTACAGATGTGGCAAGAGATATAGAAAATGCTGCTGTTTGCACATATTTAATAATTACTTATGCGCAAGAGCTGAAGGGGTGTCTAGCCTGTTGCTCTTACAGCATAATACTCGTAATAAAAGTATGGTAACTGTAGTTAGTTAGTGACTGAGCAGCCCGGTGCATTTCTCCTGATTTCTTTAGTCTGGATAAATTGATTCACCTCAACAGATTAGCTAAACGAACTTCACAAAACGAGTTTCCCCACAGCTGAGTCCTCATCTTAGATAGCTAGCTAAGGATGTTAGTTACAGGTTAGCTTACAAGCACATTTAACTTACAGCAAAAATTGCGGCAGGACCTTGGGTCCTTCTGATCTGGTTCTTCATTAAATTGGTAGTCCATTTTAATGAAGAACTCCTCGTGCTGTCAGTTTAAAACAGTCAGTAACGTAAATGCTGGACCTCCTTTCTGTGTCTCCTCTATTTGCCACGGTCTGGAGTCTCTGGCCATATTTTGTGTTTATTAATATCCAGTGTTTTAGTGCTCTATGTGCCTGCCTTGTGTTCCTTGTGTTGTGTCTAGTGTTTTTGGTTCTATGTTCATGTTTTCTGTTTTGCTTCCTCCCAGTCTCGCCTGATTAGCGTCAGCTGTGTTCCCTGCCTGTCTGCCATTTCGTCATGTGGGTATATATAGTGTGTGGTTCCCTTTATTCCTTGTCGGGTCGTCTGCATTACTTTGGCGTCTCTCCGGTGTGTCATTCCCTCTATGTCTCGGGCTTTCTAGCTTCAGGTCAGTTTTCACAGTATAGATTACTTTTACAAAATAACTTGTATGGCATTGACCAATATATACCATATTTTGCAGACAAAGAGTTACAGGACTCTCTTCCAGACCATAGTCAGGAGCTCAGTGCACAGCAGGAACTTAACACAGACTTATACTCATAATACAAGTCAGCAGTCCAAGAGACCGCTCAGGGAGTTTGTGTGTTTGCTCAGACACGTGAAAAATTAGAGGGAGCATTGGTCATGTGTCATATAAGGTCAGTTGCATGACCAAAAATAGTTTGATAAATTATTTGTCAAATTACTTGTCAAAATGTTTGTTTACACATATATCACACTAAATAATTCAACATTATGATCACCAGAACCTTTGCTTTGATACATTTTCTCTAACTGGACCTCTTTACATTTTTGTAGAATACTCCTCCTTTACACTGTTAATTAGAGGCTTGCATGGAGTCATTTTGGCATTGGTAATGTTTAATCAATATTGTTATATAGTATTTTGTTATAGTTATACTATTATTGGCCAAAGACATATTGGAAAACAAAATGATAGTTTGTCCACTAAAAATGTTTCATCCCAAATATGACCCTAGCCATATTTAATCATAAATGAGTGTCTCATTATGTCTGTAAATTATTTCTGCGTGTGTTCTCTCTTTTAAGACTCTGCTGGTCCCTGGTCTCCTGGTCGCTGCTCATTGGCCATTGAAAAAACTTCCTCCAGCATCAGTCGTTACTAGTGATGGTAAATTCTATTCTTTTTCTGAATCGAGCTTGAATGAGTCACTCGCCAAAATGAATCGTGTTATTTGAGTCACTGAGTCAGTTGCCCAGAGAGTGCAAAAAATTTACATTTTCACTCAAAATTAATTTTGAGGAGTTTGCGGCATTTAAGCAGCCCTTTGCTGCCCAGTCCAACCTGGCTAAAGCTATTACAAAAGCTACTGGGGTGTTTAGCTGCAGATGGGAGGGCGTATTCCCTTGTGCAAAACAAGGGGTTTCAACTATGATGAACGTGCTTGAGCCACGCTATGATATCCCGTTCGCGTCCACTTCAGTGACAAGATTGTACCCAGGAAAAGTTTAAAGTTAAGGCTGAACTGTCCTAGGCATCTTCTGTTGCCCAACTACAAATGGGTGGACCTCAAGGTCAACGGAAAGCTACGTGACCGCCCCGTTATATCACAGCGGAGTGCTAGATACAAAGCCCTGTACTGCCATATATTGCACCTTAATTTGTATTTATATAATTGCGTGGAATAAGTCTTGAGTTGAATATTTTTAATAGGCAAAAAATACTTAAATAGTTAATTTTGTCTTTTTTTTTCTTTTTTTTGCTGATCTGAAAATTGATCCGATCTGTGACTTAAAACCGTGATCCAATCCGAACCGTTGCACCACTACTGCTGATTGAAAAAGAAAAACAACTGTTTTTATACAGCAAAAACGAGCAAAAAAAAAATAGATTTCTAAAGGGAACATTTATTTTATTTATTGTTATTTTATTTTATTAGTATTTTCCTCAATTGTGTCAAATATATATTTTCTTATCTAAATGACCACTGAGCTGTGAGCCAGGGGTCGGTAATGCACCTTAACATTGGTTGCCAACCAAGAAGAAGAAGCCGTGAGCAAGGAGGGAGGGGGTGAGTGAATCCTGAGTGATTCATTTATGCTATGATTCCACACAGGAAGGGAGGGGGTGAGTGAGCCCTGAATGATTTCTTCACTCTACGATTCAGCACAGGACGGGAGGGGGTGAGTAACTCAATTGTGTTGTTAGCAAGTTAGCAGAGCAATGCTACTGTGAACTGATGAGCTATTGTTTTGATGCGAGCTTTCTACTCAGGTTTTTTTTTTTTTTTAATCCCAGTTCAGAGCAGAAATGTTTTTGATAAGAAACTGGCTGTTGTTTTTTTGCCCATAATATTAAGCTAGACATAATTCTACTAATGAAATTAGTTTGCTAACAGTAACAGGGATGAGTCAGTGAATGAGTCAGTTGGGCTTGTGAATAATGATTCATGAGTCAGTAAAGTGATTCTCGAGTATTGAACGATTCGTTCCTGATTCGCACATCACTAGTCATTACTCTTGCAGCAACTGGCAGCAAACCCTTTAGTGTTTAACCCTGTGTGTGTGTGTGCACACATCTGTGTGTCTTCTGAGCATAACTAGCTTTGGTATATAGTATTGTAGTGTTCGTTTGTAAATAGCACTGACGCAGAAGGGGTAAACTTGTGGTGGTCAGAGGGCCCGGTGGCGCCAGTGTCCGGCAGCCTCGCCTCTGTCAGTGCGCCCCAGGGTGGCTGTGGCTACAATGTAGCTTGCCATCACCAGTGTGTGAATGTGTGTGTGAATGGGTGGATGACTGGATATGTAAAGCGCTTTGGGGTCCTTAGGGACTAGTAAAGCGCTATATAAATACAGGCCATTTACAGGCCATTTAAACTGCCTATTTATTTTGTATGACGGTAGTGCTTGTTAGCGATGGCAATTCCGGCTCTTTTTAGAGAACTAGCTCTTTTGGCTCCCAACCGGCTCTTCAGGTTGTTTTGTTGCTTTAATTAATTTATTATCAACAACAATATAAAATTATGCACAAAAGGAATTACTAATGTAAAAAAACCCTGTGGTTTTATTTGTATATGTTTATATATAAATATATAAACATAAAGCGCGTACAAACTCCAAAACAAGTACAAATTCCAAAGCGCGTACAAACTCCAAAAAACATTGCTAGCATTAACTAAACTTCCAAAACAGAGCTACCTAGATCACTTAAATATACAATTGAAAGCATATGTGTATTGTTTGTGTATTTATACACAAGCACTCATATATATTCAAGTAATTAAAAAGAAATGTTCATTTACCTGTTACTACCACACACCAAATCCGGTCGTTGGTACTTCCTGGCTTGTGTAGCCACTAGCTAACCAAAGCTCAACACTAGCATCCTAGAGCACTTCCATTGTGTTTTGGAGTTTGTACGTGCTTTGTCTCTAGGGGCCACCGTAAATATACTTTTATTTATTCACTTCACATAAAATGTAATAAATAAATTATAAAATATAAAAACAACTATTTACATTTCAACTTTTAACTATTTAAATTTTAGGCTTTTTGCTTTTAAAGAAATTTAAAGTGAAACAATACAAAACACTGCAAACCACAAAACAATAAAATATAAATTAAAATATGCGAAACAAAAAGAAGAATCACTGCATGAATAAATTTTCTGAATATTTTATCATACGCAACTGAAAATAGTTGTGGATGATTACTATAATAATAATAATAGCCATACCTTACTAATGTGACGATGTTGTCTCTTGTTGTCCCTGGCTCTCTTTCTCTCTCTTTCCACCCTGCTCTGTTCCTTTGCTACTGCGAGTGTAACTACTGCCCCTCACCCCTCTGCTCAGCGCAAAGCACAAGACTCGCGTGCGGAGTGAAGCGGGAAAAAAAGAAAAAAGAGAGAGGGTGGGAGAAAGAAAAAACCCCCATGGCTCCCAACAAGGAAATGGAGGCAAGAAATGTCATGTTTTAAGAATGATAATGTCTAAGCTTATGTTGTTCAGCAGGTTTCCAAAAACACTGATGTAAAAAAAAAAAAAACTAGTCATTGGCAGATCTGCCAACTTAGCTGGCAGAAAAACAAATGTCAAGTTCTGTCAACCTCTGAATGATGACTGGTTAATCAATAACGACTTTTGATTACATGACTCCTTTCTCGCTGACAGCTCCTTGGCAACTATCCCAAAAGTCTTTCAAGTTCAAACATTTTTCTACTTGTTTTAATAAAGTAGGCATTTAAGGTTTTGAGAGAATATGTCCATTTGAACAGAAAGCTTTTATATTATAAATGTACACGTTTCAATCAAAATGAATCATAATGACTTTATTTATCTTTTGTCATTATGAATATTTTAACGTAACGAATTTAGCACCTCACTCATTAAAACAAAACCACAAACCTGTGGCTGCACACATTTGGTTACTACTTATAATTCAGGTGGGAGGATGGAAGGCCAGCAGTTGTAAGTTAGTCAGCCATGAGACCATGGTTCACTATTTTTTCACTTGTTGTACTTCTTTGTGTATCTTCTACTTTGTTCATGTCTTCGATTTTAATTCCAGTTATGTTTGGACATAAAATACTTTGTTTAGGTCAAAGAAAAGATTGTGGGTTTGGTTTAAATGTGCCCCTTCACAACACACACATCTGAGGCTAAACTTGTTTATGTGTTACTTGATGGAAGTTTCCATTAGCATATACTTCATGGTGTTTGTGCCTAAGGACATTTTGTGCATGTCTCTGAGACACCTGTGGCTTTGATGAGAGAGCAGAATATGATCGTGCCATGAAAAAGTGAACTGACACAGTGCTGATCAGCTGTTTTTTGAAATTCTATTTTATAAATTGTCAAAATAAATCATCATCAGCTAGTCATGACAAGAAGATTTCAGAACCACAGTAATAACCCAAAGGGTTCAGAAAGATCCCTGCGTTAGATGCTGGGGAAGACAACAAGGGTGTACGACATGCTCTGCGCTTTAATCCTACAGCTGCGATGGAACGAGAGAATGAGGGGTGAAAAGCGCCCTCCTCCAACAAGAGCATGCCAAGTTTCAACATGCAGAGCGAAACTGTGTCACCCATGAGGGATTAACAAAGAAACACAAACAACGCCTGATTAAACAGTCAGGCTATTTTTGCCTGAAAAGTTCAGTGTGTTTTAGGTTAAGGTGGTCATTGATGTGACTTTTCTAATCATTTTTACAAATGATAAAAATGTACATGTCTTCCCAAACATCACAAACAAAGGAAAGGTGTATATGAATTCCTGAGTTTCTAACTTTTCTCTAGTCCTGATATAATTAAATGTAACTAGTGTAAATATAGTATGCAAATTTCACAGCTACTTGACTAACAATTATTTGTGCACACTCTGCATGGGCTAGACTGTTTCGTAGGGTGATACCAGTTCCTGACACGTAAGAAAGCTGTGCATTGGATCTTAAATACCATAGTGAATATATCAACAGTTTGTTAAACAGCTTCTTTGACATATCTAATGAGTCCTGACACATTATCTGACACCCTAAACATGATTTTGGGGACATCCCAAAATTGAGGGATTTTACTAGGCCTCAAGCATGCTTTAAGTGGGGACATGGACAGAAGAGGATTTGCAGCTGTGTGGAAACACATGGCTACTTGTGGTGTTACCTTAGACTGACTTTGGCACTAATATTAAAGTTAGATGGGTTTTTTTGCATGTATCCACAGGTTCAGATGTGTTCAGTTATTCACTGTGTCAGGGGTCGTGTGCGGAGGTGAGGAAGGTGACCCACACGCAGGACTCTTGGTGCAGAATGAGGAGGTTTATTGGAAACGGAGACAACAGAAGACAAGATGGCTGGCTGAACTGAACACGCGACAAGAACAACATCAATGACACGACACTGAACTGATGAAACTGAGGGACTTAAGTACACAGGCTGAATGATGAGTGATTAGAGACAGGTGAGTGAACAGCTGAACATAATGAACTAATGATAAATGGGAAGAGAACTAGAACATAATGCACACAGAGTAAGGCTAACACAATAAAACAGGAAGTGGAACATGCAGAAGATGGCAAACATCTGGACATGGCAAAATAGAACTGCACAATAGAGTGTGTGTGATGTTTGGTGATGCACATGTATCTTTGTCCCTAACAATACTGATGATAATGATTCTTTTACAGGCACAATCACTCGGGTTTTCCCTCTTTTGTTGTTTTATGCTGTTTCATATTTCCATGTGTAATATGATGTTTTGGGATGTTTTTCTTTTGTATAATTACTAATATTTTGCATGCAAATTTTAGACTCATTGAGGAAGAGAGGATGAACACCAAGTGTAAAGCTGTACCTTTAACACTGTAGAATAATGCACATAGTCTCTCTGAGTATGCAATGTTGTTGATGTTAATTGGTGTTGAATTAGACTAGGTTCTGGCCTGAGAAAAGATGGGAGTGGGAGTCGCTCTCTGCCCAGGGCAGCCCATGGGACAAAAATCAGTTGTAACTGAAAAGATACAGCGAGTTGTGTGTGAGGGTATAAAAGGGACCTGCAACATCTCAAGGGCAGAGCTCTCATGACTGTGAACTGTGATGTTTGATGTGTGTTAGCTCTCCTGCATGCAGTGATTAAAATAGCTTGGCCACAGCTGACCATGTTGCAGACTTCATTAACAGAAAATTCCACGACACCAGGATGACAGTAGTTTTCATATAAAACAAGACAAGCTGAACACTGAATGATTTAAAGAGTATAAAATGATGGAAATCATTTCTGTAGCCTTCTCAATAAGTAGATCTCAACCCAAGGGAAAACCTATTTTGGATAGATGTGTTTAGAGTGACTTGTAAATGGATGGATGGGGTACTGTTGTTTCTCTGTACAAGCTCTCCTGTCATTAGAATCAATGCTATTCTATTTTCTGATTC
This sequence comes from Simochromis diagramma, assembly GCF_900408965.1. Classification (NCBI taxonomy): domain Eukaryota; kingdom Metazoa; phylum Chordata; class Actinopteri; order Cichliformes; family Cichlidae; genus Simochromis; species Simochromis diagramma. The sequence goes on along the minus strand of NW_024387338.1, from coordinate 14,628 downwards.
ATTATACTGGTCAACTTACACTTGTTATTTTTTCATTTATGTATTTATTTTCAACATGATAGTATTGTATTCTGATCAGTAGTGAGCAATTGTGCAGTTGTGTAAACCATCAGTAAAACCACGTATCAATTATGATTATGGGCTCAAATTGTGGTCAGAAATCTTTTGTTCTTGTAAATTAGACTGTATAGCTGTGAACTGAGTTTTGTAAACCAAAATATCTGAAAATTTTACATTTGTGCATTCATAGATGAGAATTTGTGTGTGTGCAAAAAAGATTTGTGTTTGTAAAAAATATTTACTCAGGTTACAAATTTAAGGTCTGGTTACAGATACAAAGCAAACAAACAAAAAAAACTATGTGTAAAACCGCGCTCAAGTTTACTCTTTTGTGTGTGAGTTTTAACTTGCAAATGCAAATGACCAAATTTTTTCTTCCTTTCAGCGGTTTGGTCAATGTCACGTCAATCACAAATGTACCAATCCAATCATTGGAGTGGGTTTCGCTTCGAGGACCTCAGGTCCTTATGGATAATACATTTTAAAGACAGAACTGCAACAACACTTGATATAAATATCCCACAAGGCTCACACAAGCTAGGAAAGGATACAGTTGCGGTATACCAATGGTGAGAAATACCATTATTACTTTAGTATTACTTTAACACAAAGTCAGGGCTTACCTGGGACCGTTGCTGTGAGTCACATTGCGAAACATAAAAGCACTTTCACAAGGGATGCGGCAGGCACTGCGCCCACCGCTAAGTAAGCGCGAAGGATCTAAAATTTGTGTTGCGCTGGCTGCTGCACTCTGCTTGTATGTTGATTTTTGCGGCCACTCTGCGTGCACTAGATGCACCTACTCCTTGTTATTTCAAAACATGTATCTCTCTGACTTCTGACTTTATAGACTCTACAACAGTATGTGTTGTATTATGTTTAAATGTTTAATAAAGACATGTATCGCTCATTCATAACGAAGAAAGCTTTGTAACTATCCTGACTAGTGAAGAGTGTGTCATTTCCATACCGCTGCAACATGGCATTTGGGTCTTCTAACTAAAATAGGAAAATAACAACATAAATATTGCCATCATTGCCAGACCTGGCCCACATCTGGTTGACATACACCCTGCAATGACACCAGTCAGTCAGAAGTGCTAGTTTGATGCCAGATCCAGGGAAGACCTGTTTTCTATGGGCGTGGGCCACATAAACCAAACCACAACCGGGCCAGATATGGCATGCCATTGCATAAACGGTGGCGTCATTGCCAGACCTGGCCCACATCTGGTTGACATACTCTCTGCGAAAAATGAGATCCACGTATGAGGACGTTCACTTTAAATTCTGATAGAACAGTGGCAGTATTAAGTCCTCATAAGTGGATATCAGTCCCTTCTAGAGCAAAATTTAGTACTTTGGTCTAGACAACCCAGAATGCAATGTCCACATCTGTTAGGGTGACCATCCGTCCACTTTTCATGTTCCGTCTGGGGGGATTTTCGAGATTGATAAAAATGTCCGGGTTTTCCTATAGTTTTCCTATAATTTTTTTTTTTTGGATATCAAAATATGGTCACCCTAACATATGTGGATGCCTGGTCCTAGGAGTTTAAGCTAGATTCTGAAACTGCAGGTTTTATCACTCTCCAACCAAAATTGACTGAACAGAGCAGCAAAAGAAGGTCCATACTAGGCTTCACATGTTGCTTCAGATAAACATTGTCATGAATTCGCCCTTACTTTTGCTGTTTTACTTCTACCACTATAACATCACACTTCCTGTAGAGCACTTTCGCTCTCTCTCAGTGTACGTTAAGAACAGTTTCCCATCTAAAAATCTGTTTTCTGCATGTTTCGCTTGGTTATTACCCACCAGTCTACCGCTGTGTACAGCGTTGTCAGCTGCTGGTTTTTTTTCTATGACCTCCAATAAGAAAGCCTCATTTCTACTGTTTAATACTGAGAAATGTAAAGTTTTTTAAAATCATGCCAAATTGCAAAACACTTAGCGGTATCTTTGAGAAAACCTCTGTAACTTTGCTCTGCTTCACTTCAGCAGCATCAGGTAATGTTCATGTGTTTATTCATGGTTCTCTTCCATTTTTATTATACTGCAGAATATTTTGAAGGTTATGTGGTATAAAAAGCCAGGCCAGGAAAATCTCCTTCATAGTTTTTTGTTTTATGCTCTGTTACTTTGACACTAAGGCATCTGCTGTGATACTTACACCTCTGATGAAGTCTCACAAGTGTCAGTACTGATAAATGATCAGAATTATAATATTTCTGACTGTCTGATGCAACTTTTCACCAATTCAAATCAAATCGAATCAAAACCGTGGATCGAATCAAATCAGGAACTTGCGAATAGGAATTGAATCGATTCTAGAAATCAGTAACGATACCCAGCCCTATGTATAAGCACGTAAACCTTTGGCAAAAAATTCACTGAACTCAGGCAGGTGATGAAGAAAAACACTGGCACGTGAAAAGGCATTTACCCTTCCAGAACCTGAACCTCAGTAAAGCAACACTCCGACAGCCAAACCCATCTGTTCTCTGGTTGGATTGTTACATTGGTCAATGTCGTGTCAATCACAAATCAGCTAAAAGGAAGAAAAATCTGGTCAAAATTCATACTTCAAATCAAATCACTTTTATTGTCACATCACATGTGCAGGCACATTGGCACAGCACATGCGAGTGAAATTCTTGTGTGCGAGCCCCACAAGCAACAGAGATGTGCAAACACAACAACACAAACGAGCAAAATACAAGAATGGCCCACCTGAAACTAATAAATATATGTACAATATATAATAGTGTATGCATTTCTGGATGTGTATACTAAATATTTTCCTACGTGTGTGTGTGTACACATATTTTACAAATTAAATAGAGTAAACAATAAAATAAAATATATAAAAATATACAGAATTGAGACATGTGCAGAACAGTTGCATTACTGTACAGTATGGAGTGCATAATGTTGAAGTTCCAGTAGTGAAGCTGAGGTGTCTATGACGTGTTCAGCAGTCTGATGGCCTGGTGGAAGACGCTGTCTCTCAGTCTGCTGGTACGGGACCGGATGCTGCAGAACCTCCTTCCTGATGGAAGCAGTCTGAACAGTTTATGGCTGGGGTGACTGGAATCCTTGATGATCCTCCCCGCTTTCCTCAGGCAGCGCTTCCTGTAGATGTCTTGGAGGGAGGGAAGCTCACCTCCAATTATCCGTTCAGAGCACCGCACTACTCGCTGGAGAGCTTTGCAGTTGTAGGCGGTGCTGTTGCCATACCAGGTGGCGATGCATCCAGTGAGGATGCTCTCAATGGCACAGTGATAGAAGGTCCTGAGGATGCGGGGGCTCATGCGGAATCTTTTCAGTCTCCTGAGAAAGAAGAGGCGCTGCTGTGCCTTCTTCACTGTTTTGTTTATGTGTACTGACCACGTAAGATCCTCAGCCAGATGTACTCCAAGGAACCGGAAGCTGCTCACTCTCTCCACAGCAGCGCCGCTGATGGTGATGGGGGTGTGTACTTCTCTGCACCTCCGGAAGTCCACTATCAACTCCTTTGTCTTCGCGACGTTGAGGGTGAGATGGTTGTCTTGACACCAGTGGGTCAGGGCGCTGACCTCCTCCCTGTAAGCCGTCTCAACACTGTTGGTGATAAGACCCACCACTGTAGTGTCGTCCGCAAAGTTGCAAGTTGAAACTCGCAAACACGCGGGGAAACTTGAGCACAGAGTTTTACACATAGTTTTTTTCCTTTGTATCGGTAACCAGATCTTTCCAAAAAAACAAAAAAAACAAACAAACAGTCTACACAGTCGGATTTACAACTAGAAAATATTTATAACCCCAATTTGAGCCCATACATAGTCCTGTTTTAAACAATTTACAACATTGATGCTATTTTTCTGGTTTAGGATTATGTGAATGAAGAGTTGGCAACACAGTTCTTACCTTCCTGCATTGCTCGAGACACACACAAAACTGCCAAGTTGAACCTAGCTTTCTCTCACACACACACACACACACACACACACACACACACACACACACACACACACACACACACACACCTTGTTTGTATTCCATTGCTTGGGTGACACAGAATATCGCTTTCCACACCACTATGGTAGTTGTTGATTGGGACGAATTTTCACCCCTCACTCTTACTTTCTGTTCTCGCACAGTGGTAGGATAAAAGGGGCAGAGCACTTTCTACACCTCTGCTGTCTTCCTCAGTTTCAGTGTCTGCTTACCCATTCAGGAAGTCCCTGTTATTCTGAGATTCCCTTTGGCAAAACAGACGTCAGGGAACGGGATGCCGTCATCACAATAACTGTGGAGGCTGGAATTTCCTCTTCACCATAACAATAATACAGAGTCCTTTTTCAGAGCTTCTTCTCCTTTGCACAATCAAAAGCATAGTTTTAAAGCTTCTGATCTTCCCCGTAGTGTCGTCGCCTTCTGGTTGAATCTTTCCACAGATTGATTGCTTCTGTTCAAAGAGGTGTTGTTTTCCTTTCTTCCTTCCTCTTCTCTGATGTAATTATAATTCTTTTATTACCTTTGGATGTAGAGGCCACACTTATCATTTTCTCACATCTAACATCTTGCATTTCCCACCAGGAGCTCTTCATATCATCTCCCAATGAGTCATGATGTTCAGGTTAAGCAGGTTTGCTGACTAAGGAATTAGTTGTCATCAGAATCTCATCCACAGTGTATTTTCTTCCCCACTTCCTTCTAAATCATTCTCTGTGTTTTACTTGCATCTATTTGAAAGAGTTAGTGTAAACACAAAACATTATTTTATTTTATATACTGGAATATGCAGGAAGTAGGTTTAAATGTTAAAGAATTTCTTTAAATAGATCATGGGTCAGTAGGTCATACTAAAACACGCACACACATAGAGAGAGAAAGATAGAACTTGGAGAGTGCCCATAGCGGACAGATAACACCTTTAGTGTTAGTTTCTGTGAGAATGGAAAACAACTCCTTAAAAGGGGAGTTGGGTGACAGCAATGGTTTAAGATCAACTGGTGTTATGTAAGGGCATACCAGAGTTTGTGTGCAACTGATTGATCTCCAAATGCACATTTGTTTAATTTGTCTGCAATAAAAGTTGAACCTAGTCAATTGTCTCGTCGCACTTCTTCTGCCAATATCAAAGGATTGGGGAGAGATGGTGAGGGCTCTAGTCTCTACACTGCTCACAGCTTCCTTTACCTCCTGGGATCTGGCGTTCTTCACATATATGGACATCACATGTTGGGTTGTCTAGACCACAATACTAAATTTTACATACATAGGTACAAACATGTTCTCATAGGGGGAAAAAAGTTTGAAGTTGCAGTTTTGGAGTGAAATGTTTTGTGATTCATGTGATGTTCAGAAATCTTTCACTTTTTTTTTTTACTTTGTTACAGACATACGTCTTCCTGCAACTGTTAGCAGCACTTCAAAAGAGACATTTTGGAAGACTTTTTGGTTGTTGCAGCGGAGGGTGGATTCCAGTTTTTGATTCAGTCTCTCTGTCCATTTGTATTTGTTTGAGGGGTGATAGCCAGAACTGAGGTTAAACAGGATGGTGCAATACTAGGGCTGAGGTGAATAACTTTTTGAGTTTCTTAAATGTGGCCTCAGCCTCAGTTTTCCAGAGGAATGGTTTCTTAGTGCATGTGTTTGTAATGAGTGGTGTGGCGACCTTGCTGTAGTTGCATATGAAACACAGATAGAAGTTCTGCGAAACCCAAGAAGGCCAATATTTGAAATGTCCTTTAGTCCGGGAACGCTGCGTTGCGAAACACCGGCATAGACACAACTAGACACAAGGGGGGGTTACAAGCTCTGATGGCTGAATGGCAGGCAGATTAGGCTGAGAAGGCAGCGTGGACTGAATCGCCTGCATGGAGGCTAAAATTTCCTCTTGGGTGTCACTTATTGCCTGACACTAAGAGCTGAGTGTTTGTAAGACCTGTTTGTGAGTCTCTAAAATCGCCCTCTGCGTTGTGATAGCCACTTGCACTGGGTCTGCTGGGTTTCTTCTACGCATGGCCAGTTCGCCCTGTCACAAGCAGAGATGGGCAGTAACGCGTTACTGTAATCTGATTACTTTTTTCGAGTAACGAGTAAAGTAAGGGATTACTATTGCAAAAACGGTAATTAGATTACCGTTACTTTCCCGTAGGAACGCTGCGTTACTGCGTTACTAAAACCGTGATTTTTTGCGAGAATGTCTCACGACAGTGACGTAAGCGAGTGCGCCGTTAGTGACAACAGCTGTGTGCAGATCAACAATGGATCACATATCGATTGTGGGAGAGAGTATGAGTGTGCAGCGTTTAAAGCGTGGAAGTACTGACCTTACTTTGAATTTGATTCCATAAAAAGTGACAAAAACATTAGCGTCCATCGTGCGTGGGAAGAAAACTTCTTTTTACAGCGAAAAAAACCCTTAAACTTCCAAGCAAGCACTCAGTGCGCTACGACGTAATGGGAAATTCACAGAGAAACTTGTGGATTCTTCAAGTGACCGCGGCACACCTGCACCAGGGTAAACCTCCGCCTACCCCAGTCCTGCTTTACAGGTGAAAATAGAGCAACAGGACCGCTGAGTCTTTGACTTTATTTATGTTCTGCTGTGTTTTACTTGCATCTATTTGAAAGAGTGAGTGTAAACACAAAAAATATTTTATTTTATGTGCTGGAATGTGCAGAAAATAGGTTTAAATGTTAAACAAATTTCTTCCAGTCAGAGAATGTTGCATATAATTAAATTTTTGCTTGATGCATAAAGTTAAAAGATTAAAACTGATAAAACAAGTTAAAAAAAAGATATTTTTCCATTTGATTACATTTTGTATGATGGATTATGTAGAAAAAGTAGAATTGGGCTGAAAGATCTATCGCTTTATCACCTATTCAGGTTATTCAGATTATCTGCCAACTTTGGTCAGTTCTCGGCCTCACGTCTGTTCTGTTCTTGTACCAAGATGGCGCCGCGTATGGATGCCCTGGTGCTTCAGTGCGTTACTTTTGTCTTGTTTTTGTGCATTTCTTCTGTGTCTGGGCACTCCTCTGGATACTCGTACACCAGAGAAGAGCTCCTTAACTGCAGGACTACAACGCCTGTGGATTTATTCCCAATATTTGTCGCATCTGCGGCAGATTTACTGCAGACTCTGATCAGGAGAGTGAGACGTCGAAAGAGAGGTAAGCGAGCCGGCGTACTCGTGCGTTTGAGGAGACGCGGACTGAGAACGGCCCTTCCTGGGATCTTCCTTTCTAATGTACGCTCACTCGGAAATAAGATAGACGAACTGGCCCTGATGAGAAGCATGAACAGAGACTTTGCCTCCTCCTGTGTCTTATGTTTTACGGAGTCGTGGCTCAGTGAGGACATCCCGGACTGCGCGCTCAAGCTGGAGGGCTTTCATCTGCTGCGCGCGGACCGGCAGGCCGCTCTCTCCGGTAAAACCAAAGGTGGAGGTGTCTGCTTCTACATCAATAGTGGCTGGTGCACAGATGTAACAGTGATTGCTCAGCACTGCTCTCCCTCTCTGGAATATCTTTTTATTCACTGCAAACCGTTTTATTCTCCGCGGGAGTTTGCTTCATTCATCCTGGCCGCTGTTTACATCCCGCCAGACGCGGATGCGCAAGCAGCTCAGGGCGCACTCGCGGAGCAGATTCTCCACATGGAGCGGACATACCCGGACTCTCTCATCATTGCTCTTGGGGACTTTAACAAAGCCAATCTGAGCCATGAGCTTCCGAAATACAAGCAGTATATTAAATGCCCGACCAGAGAGGAGAGGACACTGGACCACTGCTACAGCACGATCAGCGGGGCCTATCGCGCGGTGCCCCGCGCTTCACTCGGACTTTCTGATCACGTCATGATCCACCTAATCCCCGCGTACAGACAGAGGCTGAAGCTCTCCAAACCTGTTGTGAGGACCAAAAAACTGTGGAGCAACGAGGCTGTGGAGGAGCTTCGCACGTGTTTGGAGACCACAGACTGGGACACAATGAAGGCTGCTTCTAACAGCTTGGACGAGTTTACGGACACTGTCACCTCCTATATCCACTTCTGTGAGGACAGCATTGTGCCATCACGCACCAGGGTGAGTTATAACAATGACAAACCCTGGTTTACTCCTAAACTCAAAAAGCTGTGGCTGGAAAAGAGAAAGGCGTTCAGAAGCGGAGACAGGGACTGCTACAGAGAGGCCAAGTACAGGTTCACTAAAGAAGTGGACATTGCTAAACATCAGCACTCTGAGAAGATGCAGCAGCAGATCTCAGAGAATGACTCGGCCTCTGTGTGGAAAGGTTTTAGGAATATCACAAACTACAAGCCTAAAACCCCCCACTCCACTGATGACTTACTCTTAGCCAACACCCTTAACGACTTCTACTGTCGTTTTGACGAGCCATCAGGCAGCCTTCACACCTCCAACGACCCCAACAATGGAGACACTTTGGACACTCATTCCCCCACCTCTCCCCCCTCCATAGAGCCATCACCACCTTCAAACTGTTCACCTGCAACACCCGCCCCCTCACCCCACACAAAAGAGGATTTCACACCACCTCCTCCGACCACAACCCTTCATATTCATGAAGCAGATGTGAGGAAGCAGTTTAGGAGTCTGAATGCTCGAAAAGCTCCCGGCCCAGACGGTGTGTCTCCTGCCACCCTCAGACACTGTGCAAACGAGCTGGCCCCAGTGTTTTCTGGCATCTTCAACTCCTCACTGCAGGCATGTCATGTGCCTGCCTGCTTCAAGTCCTCTACCATAATCCCTGTCCCCAAGAAACCTAGGATCACTGGACTAAATGACTACAGACCCGTGGCTCTGACATCTGTGGTCATGAAGTCATTTGAGCGCCTGGTTCTCTCCCATCTCAAGACCCTCACCGCCCCCCTCCTGGACCCCCTGCAGTTTGCATATAGAGCCAACAGGTCTGTAGACGACGCCATCAACATGGCCCTACACTACATCCTGCAGCATCTGGACTCCCCAGGAACCTACGCCAGGATCCTGTTTGTGGACTTCAGCTCTGCCTTCAACACCATCCTTCCAGACCATCTCCGAGGCAAGCTTTCCCAGATGAACGTGCCTGATCCCATCTGCCGGTGGATCACTGACTTCCTGACGGACAGGAAGCAGCACGTGAGGCTGGGAAAGAATGTCTCGGACTCCCGGACCATCAGCACTGGCTCCCCTCAGGGCTGTGTTCTTTCTCCTCTGCTCTTCTCCCTGTACACCAACTGCTGCACCTCCACCCACCAGTCTGTCAAGCTAATCAAGTTCGCAGATGACACCACCGTCATTGGGCTCATCTCGGACGGGGACGAGTCTGCCTACAGGAGGGAGGTTGAACGTCTAGTGACCTGGTGCAGCCACAACAACCTGGTGCTGAATGCCCAGAAGACAGTGGAGATTATTGTGGACTTCAGGAAGCTCACAGCCCCACTCCCCCCCATCATCCTGACTGACACCCCCATCACCTCTGTGGACTCATTCCGCTTCCTGGGTACCACCATCACCCAGGACCTGAAGTGGGAGCCCACCATCACCTCCGTCATCAAGAAAGCCCAGCAGAGGATGTACTTCCTGAGGCAGCTGAAGAAATTCAACCTGCCAACACGGACGATGATGCAGTTCTACACTGCAATCATCGAGTCCATCCTCACCTCCTCCATCACCGTGTGGTACGCTGGAGCCACTATCAGGGACAAACAGAGACTGCAGCGTGTTGTGCGCTCTGCTGAGAAGGTGATTGGCTGCAAACTCCCATCTCTGCAGGACCTGTACACCTCCAGGACACTGCGGCGTGCAGCCCGGATCTCAGCTGACCCTTCTCACCCTGGACACAGTCTGTTTGACCTGCTCCCCTCAGGCAGGAGGCTCCGGTCCATTCGCACCAGAACCTCTCGCCATAAGAACAGTTTCTTCCCCTCTGCTGTTGGACACATGAACAATAACCACATGACTGTCCCCACCACTAACACATGACCCTACGCTGTGTCACTGCATCATTTCATGTTTGGCACTGATCACCACCTGCACTCATGTATATATCTTTCTACGTAGCACTCATAATTCTTATTCTCATGTATATATCTCATGTATATCTCATGCACATATCTTTCTTTCTACATAGCACTTTAATTCTTATTGTTTGCACTGAAGCACCGCAGCAATTTCCTAATGTTGTAAACCTCAACATCTGGCAATAAACCCCATTCTGATTCTGATTCTGATTCTGATTCTAAATCATGTTTTTAAAAAGTAACTAAGTAACTAAGTAATTACTTTTGAAAATAAGTAATCAGTAAAGTAACAGGATTACTTTTTGGGGGAAGTAATCAGTAATTAGTTACTGATTACTTTTTTCAAGTAACTTGACCAACACTGGTCACAAGTCACCGAAGGCAGGTAACTGAAACTGAATCCAGGCACAGAAAACCCAGAGCGGAGGCAGAGGGAAAGTTTTAACAATGTTTTATTGATCAACACAAGAGTAATATTTGGCAATGACCTGCTACACAGGGGCTTAGTAAATGTAGCATGACAATGTGGCTGAGGCAAAACAAATGGGCAGGACTGAGAAGGTGACTGGAACGGGACAGGTATGTATGGTCACATTTGCAGGAGGGAAATGGGTGCATTGAAGGAGAGGCAGCATAGGTCTGGGTGAATTTGATGACGTGGATTTCGCTGACCTGAGTTCCTTTGGTTCTGAGACCGAGGGGCGGCAGGAGGGCAGGCAGATGAGGCGCAAAGTACGTCAGATAAAACAGAGAGTTACATCTAAAATGATGCATGGTTCAAGAAAAAAAGCTGCTGTGTTCAGACATCAAATAAAGAGTTCTGTGAATCTTTACACAACTTTATAGTGTTCTATCGAAATTTATTACAAATGTTCTCATTTGTGGATATCATTTTTCTCAGAAAATAAATCAGGTAAAAAGATTATTCTTCGTTTTTACATTCCTCAGGTCCCAATCAGCCCAAATAGGAAAGAGGAATTAAAAGTGCATGTGAAGAAAGAGTTCGGGTCTTAGGAGGGGTAAGAAACTCAATTCCACCTTTCATCGTATTAACCCTTTAAAACCGGTCGGAGTGGGCACGCTCCGTTTTACATAACTATTTTTAAATCTCTGTAGAACTGGAACCACATAAGGTAACGCAATCATTTTTTTTGCATATCAAACCGGAAGAGTTGTACTTACATGTTATACCATCAGCTTGTCCTAGGTCACGGTTTCATTCCACATATAGCTTTGGAAAAATTGCATAAAAAGCGCTTGCAGCAACAAAAACATTATATTCCAGAAACACGCTTTGCCGATCCAATCAGCTGTTCATAACACTTCCTAGGTTGGAATAGACGTCAGCACGAACTATCGTATGTCCACCATGACCTGGCCGAAACCGGAAGTGACGTCATTTTCGCAGAAAATATCGTTTTTTACCTTCAGGGCCTTATAAGCCTATACTTGTGTTTTTAAAAGTCATGTTTGGCTTTATATTCTTTTCTGTATAGTTCCTGGGATGCTTAGAACTCAAATTGCACTGCTGGAAATAGTTTATTTTGATGCACATGCTGTGTTTTTTTGAAAATTTGCATTACAACATTTATTTTCATTTTTCCTGCAGTATATAAAATTGATGTATCTCAAAAATGAAACAATGAAGACACTCAAAATAAATTTCCTGTTGTTGGAAACTATTTTGTACAACTTTTTTGTATTTACAGTTTTGAGCAATAAACCTCTTAAATTTCTCCAAGTAGAAATATATCTAAATAAAACCAAAAACGATTTTCAATTTTTTTGTAGTTTATTGCACTTTTTTGCAATTTATGTAGTTTCTATGGATTTAATGCATACATATTACTAAAATTTGGGCTATAACGGTTGTATTGATGTATAGCAATTTGAAATGCTCCCAAAAATGGCACTACAGCATGTAAAAATATAAAGATAAGCGCTGGCGGACTTGGGTTAATGTCATGCACTACCTGCTCAAGAATAGATCTTATACAAGTCAGCTCAGCCACCACACTGTCTTGGGATGAGCTCCTAGCGTCAGCTCCATCAGGTGCCTTGGGTGCCACTGATTCTTATATAGCGCTTTTATACTCTAGAGGAGTATTCAAAGCACTGTATACAACATGCCTCACTCACCCATTCACACACACTCACTCACACACACAAAGCATCGGCAATTTGGGGTTAGTATCTTGCCCAAGGATATTTGGCATGCAGACTGGGGGAGCCAGGAATCGAACCACCAATCAGTAGCCGATCTGCTTTACCACCTGAGCCACAGCCACCCACAGTTGGCTGGTTTCGTGTCAAATAATGACTCTTCTGACTGCACTTGCAAACTCTAGACCTAAGTAAAACAAGTCCATCTGGCATACCAAACACTGGCCAATAGGTTACTATAATGTTCTTATGTATAATATCTATAGTTGGCCTCTAAAATATCTAAAATATCTTTGCAAAACTGTTATATTTGTTGTTTATATTTCTGCTGTCCTCATGACCAGAGTGCTCTTAAAAGACATGTTAATGTCACTGACACTCTTTAGATAGATACATGAAGGATGTATAAAAGTCACTTTGCCAAAAACTGATTGCAGCTTGTGACAGGAATAATGTTTGTGGCTCAAAATTGCTTCATATCATTCCTGATAGATATGTTTGGCATATGTTTCACAGATTATAGTCCAACAAGGAAATCAACTTTTGGCACAAGACCTGTTGTCACTGCACACCAGCCCTACAAACACTGATGCTGGCACCGGCCTTTCTTGGTTTCTGTCAAAATATGCATAGACTGTGTTCTATTGACTTTGTATTGACCATGTCTCATATTTATATTCAGAAAAAAGTTATTTCTGGAATATTATCTTTATAGTTCTATCATTAAGCCATTAGGAGGCAAGAAACAGGTATAACAGCTATAGGCTGGAAAAACCCGAAGCTTTACCTGCCGGCGGTGCTACGTAGTGAGAACAGCCAGCCAGCAACTACCCGAGAAGAGAGAGAGCAATGCATGAAACTAAGATTGGGGGTGGACCCCAGGAATTGCTGGGACCATGACTATCCAATACAAGTTGCCAAAACCACTGACAATAAAACTAAACTAAACCTACATAATAATAACAAAACAACAGAAACACAAATAATAACAAAAAAATCATAGCTGAATCATAGCTTAACATATTACAGTCTGTCAGGGAGCCATGTGGAGAAATGTGGTCCAACTGCCTTCACAACATTACAGTGAATGCATTCTTTAACCACACTAAGAGACAGCAGGAAGAGCATTGTGTATGACTTGGTCCTTTTACTCATAAAGCTGATAATCATTATGGTAAAGAACGTCATGCGAGGAGCATATTTTTTAGGAAAGTCTAAGAAAGCGTGAAAGACGTGTAGTCAGCAATGGCTCTCCAACAACTTGTGTGCTGGTTCAATGTGATTATCATACTTTTTTGCAAAGGTGAGAAACAAAGATTTTTCTTCAGTTATTTTTTTCTCATTAGCTAGTTTAATTAAGATTAATTAGAGCTATAAATGTAAACTATTTGAAACATTTTTCTGTCAATACTGTGATAAATATCTAATATCGTATTTATAAAAGTACATTTAAACAGTTTAAAATCTGAAATCATCGGAAATGTTCACAGTGTGAAGACATCTGGGAATATTAATGTTTTTGAATCTGTTTGGGGTAAATATGCAGTTTATCATTAATAAAATAATAAAACACTAAGTTTTTGTACAAAGTATTGGTATCGGATCAGTATTGTCGATACCACCCTGCTAATATGATCCAACAGTAAACCTGGAGGTGGTACAAATTCTTTTGAGCTTACAATTCAAAATTATAAATAATAACTTTTTCTCTTTATAAATGATGTTGACTGTTTGACACCAAAGCATATTTAGATTAGGTTTAGGAAACATTTGGTTTATGATCCTTTACTATATTAACCCTTTACACTGATACACTATTGGGGTGTGACACTACCAAGGACAAAGCACACATCATCTGTGAATTGCTTTGAGAAGAGAGCTCTGTTTGATTACCTGAGTGTGTAAATCTCGCTGTAAATCTGTGACAATAACACTTTTTTATTAACAAATCTATAATATATAAAATAAAATAATTGTCGACCTGAGGCCATCAGAATATTATTAAGATAATTATTATTACAATACTGGACAGACTGACCTAAAACAACCATAAATGATTGTAGCGTAGGACCCCCAAGGTGGAGCACATAAACTCGACGCAGCAGTTGCCAGAGCACAGACGCTTTATTGTGTGACAAATAATACTGTGGTTTCGACCCTAGACTCCGGACAAAGGCACTCTGTCTCGCTGCCACACCTTCCCAGCCAGCTGTCACTGTCAGAAAGCAGACACAGTCAATTTATGTACCTGTTCTCCCCGCCTCCGTGCCGCCCCATGAGCTCGCTGTGACGCTTTCTCCCCCGCAGCAGGCCAAATACCACACCCCCGCCACAATGATATTATTTTTTATGGAATAATTATTAACAAAGATCAGCATTTTTT
>NW_024387337.1:0-23302 GCF_900408965.1 Simochromis diagramma | reverse complement strand
ACTGGGCCGAATCTATGAGCCACCAATCAACCCTCTCCAATCTGAGAAGCGGGACAGAGTACAATCATCCGAGTACTCAGGAATTAAAGCTGTCTTCGGCTGACTGAAGGATCCATGCTAATACTTACATCTCTCATGTATATAATGTCTGATAGAGGAGGAAGAGCCGGAAACATTTCCTGTGTCTTTCACTCACTTCCTGTTTGTTTCCTGCAGATGACACATGAACAATCACACATGCAGGGATATTTTCAGGGACAGACACACTAGTCTAGCTGGATAGTACATGGATATTTATGTAGGGGGTCTCCAAGGAGTCTGTTTGCAGGAACATCTAGGTCACAGGTGTACCTGAGATAGATGCCAGTGTACCTAATAAAGTGTCAGCTAACATTTGGAAATGGAAGCTTAAATAATGACAAACTCTACATTCACAGCTCAATTCAGAATAATTTTGTTCTCAAGTGCACATTTTTTTGTTATTGTTCTTAAACAACAGAATGAGAATGAAATATTGATTCTAACAGGGCCCATAACAGAGCGTTCTCACTCCCGAGGCGTAACATGTCGACGTTTTGTCACGTCCCGCGGCGTTCCTGAGGAACGCGAAAGGAGACCTTTGGCGTTCTTATGGTACGCGGCGGGTTATGGCTGGAATCCAGTGCAATGACGCTCCCGCAGTAATAGACGTTCCAGCCCTGTATTCCAGCCCTAAACCTAACCTTATCCCTAGCCCTGACCATAACCTTATTCCTGACCTTAACCAGGACTTTAATGATGTTAAATAGCGTATTTCTAAGCGATGTGAAGAAAAAGAGCGAACATGTGTAGATTCAGTCCACACGGTTCTCATATTTCCTCTTTTTTCCGAGGTCGTCATTTAGGAACATGGTGGGTAGCCGAAAACGTAATATGGTGACGATTTGTCACCTAGCGTAAAATGTTACGCTTTGGGAGTGAGAACGGGTTGCCCATAAACAGCATTCGTTTAGCAGCATTAGCTTATCAGAGTTTCCATCATGGTCACACAAATCCTTAGAAGAGCAAAGTGGCCTACTTAGCAGTAGCTGCTCAAGTTGTATAAAGCAAGGGAAAACAGTATTAGCATTAGCTGCTAATGGCAGCTTACTTAGCATAAACTCTTCACATCTTTATAATGCAAGGGAAAGGAGTCACTCATGGAAGCCTATTTAGCATTAACGTCTCACATCATTATAACACAATAGAAAAGGGTATTAGCATTAGCTACTAATGCTTATTCACCTCAAATTAGCTTTAGCTGCTAATGATAGCCTACTTAGCATTAACTCCTCACTAATATAATGCTAATTCACATCAAATTAGCATATTATTATAAGGAAAGAGAAAACGGTATTAGCATTAGCTGCTAATAATTATTTACCCCTAATTAGAATAAGCTGCTAAAAGCAGCCTATTTAGCATTAACTCCTCACATCGTTGTTACCCAACGGAAAAAAGTATTAGTATTAGAGTATTTTTAATAATTAAGAGAAAACAGTGTTAGAATTATTGAATAATGCTAATTCACACTAAATTAGCATTAGCTATTTATAACAGCGTACTTAGAATTAGCCGCTCACACTGATAAAAAGTAAGGGAAAGCAGTATTAGCACTAGCACATAATGCTAATTCACGCCAAAGTAGCATTAGTTAATAATGGCAGCCTACTTACCATTAACTGCTCACTAATATAATGCTAATTCACGTCAAATTAGCATTAGCTGCTAGCATCAGCCTACCTAGCACTAGCTGTTCACATTGTTAAAAGGGAAGAGAAAACGATATTAGCATTATCTAATAATGCTGACCTTGGCCCACTGGAAAAGTTCAGAACTCTGTTTGCTAAAGATTTAGCAGTGTTTCTCGATAGCTCTTTCTCATTTGAGAAACAAATAAATTCTGCTTTTAAAACCAGCTGTAAGGTTTACTTAGAAATATTTACTCATATATGAGTTTTATAATCGATTGCATAATGATAGAGGTTCGATCCTTAGTAGTCTGTAAAGACTCTGTGTGCCTTCCAGAGTGCTCTGGCATGCACACACACCTTAAGGTCATGAGAGAGGTCGTACCTTCTCTTACTGATTTATGGTGTAGGAGGACACCTACTCTGTGTCTGGTTAAGTATCCGGTCGTTAAGTCTGACGTCACTAGCCGTGTCTGGGCCTAAACTCCGCTGCAGGTCCATATATCAAACGATCACTATGGCATTACTGAGAGTTGAAAAACTGTCTAAAGTCTTTCATCTTTAATAAAATGATCAGCGTTTTGCTCTACCAGGTGTAACAATTGAGTTTAACATCCAGGCATCCATGAAAACGGAATTTATGACATTTAACGGAGTTTGAAGTTAGCAGGAAGTTAGCTCGCTAGCTTCTATCTAAATATAATATAGCATGTCCTGACTGCGGGGTTTTGGAAACAAATTAAAACGTACAGCTCTGTTATCACTTCCAACATAAATGAAGACAGAAAACTAAACAGCAGTGACGTTTGTAAGGTTACTGAATTTGGCTAGCTGGTATACAGCTATGTTAGCATAATATAAACAAGCTAAAAAAATTTTACACTCAATAAAAGTTAACGTGAGTGTTCTCGGTGATCAGGAACAAATGTAATCGCATGGCAGGATGCTGTAAAAGGACCAAACTTCAGTCAGGAGAACAACTAAGATAATCCATCCACAATACAAGGTTAGTCATTCATATACTGCTGCATGGGCTGGGCTGTAATTACATCCTAAGGTTTTAAAAACTGAGCTTAAATAAATGATTAGCGGTAATAAAAGCCGAGGTAGGTCAACAGTGATCACTGACTGTTTTAGGAGCTTTTTGAGATTAAATAGAAGAAAATACAAAACATTAAACATGTTAACAACACAAAAGCCATATTAAACGCAGACTACTTTAGACCCGCAAGTAGGATTTGTCACGTCATCACTTAACAACCGGATAAGAGCCCTTTGTTAGGGGGATCACTGGACTCTTAGCACCAGCTTTGGGAGTCTTCACAGGGTCACATCTGGAACACACACACACACACACACACACACACACACACACACACACACACACACACACACACACACACTATGCACAGACTGGTACTCTTTGTTCATACCTGTGTAAGACGTCATATGTTAATGAACTTGTGCATATTCATGTAAGCTCAATAAAGAGCAGTGTTACGAGGGAGCAGACGAGAGCGACTGAGGTCAAGTGAAGGAACGGTGCTGTCACAGTTCTCTCCCTCATCAATTGTCTGGTTCCAGTGGTGGATCTGTGCTAGACGACCCATCACCAGCTATTTCCAGCTTTTTCCACTGGTTACCAGTACGTCGTAGAATCCACTTCCAGATCTTGTTGTTTGTCTTCAAATCTCTGAATGGATTTGCTCCATCTTATCTCTCTTTAACAAAATAATCCAAGTCGAGCCCTCAGGTCTGCAGATAAGAAGCTTCTGACCAGAACTAGACGTAAAAACAGAGGTGAGCTTTATCGATCGCTGCAGCCAAACTCTGGAATAGTCGCCCTTCACATCAGGTCGTCACCAACACTCGACATTTTCAAAACCCGGGTGGAAACACATTTGTACTCTGTAGCTTTCACATTCTGACGAGTCTTTATAGTAATTACTGTGTATGTTTCCTATTTTCTCTCTACTCTGTGCAGCACTTTGGCTCAACCTGTTTTTAAATGTGCTGATAAATAAATGTAGATTTCTTTGAATAAAACAGTGGAGCCGAGCTTTGAGCTCAGTGTGTAACAGTGTGTGTGTGAGAGCCATGTAATGTCCATGTGTGCATGCTGACTGTGCTGCTCTGACCCCCCTCCTCCTTTCAGGGTGGAGCCTGCTGGAGTCCGATGGTTGAGACCAGGTCTGAGGAAGTGTAAGTGTGTTTTTAATGGGATTCATGAAAACAAAGCAGCACACATTCAACCATCTTCATCATGTCAGGAGTCATCATCAAAGTGTCAATCAATGAACAGATGATGGATCAATAACTGCAGCTGGATTGTGTTTGTTCTCTCCATCAGATTCCTGTCAACTCACAATCGACACAAACACAGTGAACACAAAGCTCCAACTGTCTGACAACAACAGGAAGGTGACACGTGTGAAGGAGGTTCAGTCATATCCTGATCATCCAGACAGATTTGATTACTGGGAACAGCTGCTGTGTAGAAATGGTCTGACTGGTCGCTGTTACTGGGAGGTCGAGTGGAGAGGAAACGTTTTTATATCAGTGAGTTACAGAAGCATCAGAAGGAAAGGAGATGATGACTGTGTGTTTGGACACAATGATCAGTCCTGGAGTCTGTACTGCTCTGATGATGGTTCTGATTCTGTCCTCCACAATAACAGAGAAACACCCATCTCCTCCTCCTCTGTCTCTAACAGAGCAGCAGTGTATGTGGACTGTCCTGCTGGCACTCTGTCCTTCTACAGAGTCTCCTCTGACAATCTGATCCACCTCCACACCTTCAACACCACATTCACTCAAACTCTTTGTCCTGGGTTTTTGGTCTGGTATGATTCCTCAGTGTCCCTGTGCTGAGTGGAGTGAATCTCTGATGGAGAAGCTGCTGACCCAGAGAAACATCAGGACATGACAGGCAGCTGCACTTATCTAACAACATGTAGCAGAGCTGATCTAGGTTAGAGGATCTGTCAAGGAGGAAACGCTTTTATGAGTTTTATGTTGCATTAAAGTATATGTTAATATTTTACTCTTATAAGAAAAAGAACAAACTGTACTACTCGCTCACTCAGTTACACGACCCACAGCTCTGTTTCAAGAAACAGGAAGTTCACCCTGTGACATTTATACACACACACACACACACACACACACACATATGCAAAATTAGAGGAAACTGCTTGCTATAAAAATAAAAGAATACTGCAGCTCGTGGTGAATCTCTCTGAGTTTTTCACCCGTGCAGCACGTTAACTATCAAGTGTCTCAGTGTTGTTTATTCACCTGACTGTTTGTTAACTGTAAATCTCTGACAGGATCTATCACAGCAGCTGAAGCCAAAGTCCAACACTGGATACCAGCTGAGCCTGTGCTGAGTGTAGTGTTACAGGAAAAGGGCAGAAACACTGACACTGGTAGCTCACAGTGATGCTGACTGGGGCACAGAGCTGAATGATGAAGCAGCAGGACACTGTTTCAGTCTGACTGACAGAGAAACCTGTAGCTGTATCTACATGTGAGGCAGAGGCTACGCAAGCAGCTTTCTATGTTTCACAGTGACTGAGATCTTGAGTGGGGGTGGACATGCTCCTGTACAGACCTCTGAGGAGAACCAAGGTGCAGTCAAAGAGTCCAGTCTGTCCTCACAGATGTGAACATGTGCTTTCATCAGGTCTGCTGTCAGCTAGCAGGCTCACATCAGAATCACTGTTCCTGAAAAACACAGTCTGTGTGACATCATCAGTCAGCTGATGGTCCCAGATCTGAATGGTTTCTGTCTCTACTGAGGAAGTCAGAGAATATCACTGAGGTGTGGATCAGGTCTGAGTGACCTGTGGAGGGACAGCTTTAAACAGTCCACAGGTCTCACGTCCTGCTCAGTCTGGTAGCAGATACCTCGTATTGTTCCAGATGTGCTGACATCACCAGCAGCAGCAGCACAGCTGTGTGATACGATGAATCTCAGTTATTGATCC
This sequence comes from Simochromis diagramma, assembly GCF_900408965.1. Classification (NCBI taxonomy): domain Eukaryota; kingdom Metazoa; phylum Chordata; class Actinopteri; order Cichliformes; family Cichlidae; genus Simochromis; species Simochromis diagramma. The sequence goes on along the minus strand of NW_024387337.1, from coordinate 17,604 downwards.
AACACACAGTAAAAGTACTGTACAAAGATCAGGATTTATGAGAGTAATCATTATGAGTCTGAACACATGATCACTGAATGTTAGTCTCCACAATAATAAGCTAACACAACCAAACACAGCTTTCAGCTCTTATTTTGAAACTGGCTTATTTAGAGAGCTGTGATGTGAGCGTGCCTGGCTCTGAGGCACTTGGGTCAGCCTCTGCTGTGTAGAAGTGTTACAGACTGTGAATGACACAGACCTGTCAGTTTTCCATGTTTGTCTGTAACACAGCTCAGGGGCTCCATGCTGAACGCATCCATCCAGTGTTATTGATCCAGTACTGATACCAGCATTGGGATCAATACTACAATACACAATCACATGTGTCCATGTGATGCAGTTTGAAGAGCAATAACATGTCTCTGTATGAGGAGGCGGGGTCACAGGAGGTTCACAGAAACTCTGCAGCAGCATCATCAGCTCACATGGAAACTTTGATGATTCACTTCTGTGGTGTTTTTACAGAAACACGTCACAAAATTAGCTCCACCTGTTTTGTGTCTGAGCTTTGAGTTTCTTGTCTTCATTCTGGATTCTTGTGTTGGTGTTTTTACACACAGCAGATATTTCCTGGTTGGTTCCTTGATGACCACATGAAGCTTTCTGAAGCTTGGATTGAAAACGCTTCATTACTCAAAGCTTTCGAACACAGGCCTCTGTGCTTCCATCTGGTGGACAAACATATGAAGTACAGCGTGAAGCTACAAATTAAACTGCTTCAGCTACGTTTATATATGGTAAATGGTAAATGGCCTGTATTTATATAGCGCTTTACTAGTCCCTAAGGACCCCAAAGCGCTTTACATATCCAGTCATCCACCCATTCACGCACACATTCACACACATATAACATACTATAACCTATATAACTATATGTATAGTGTTATGCCTTTTGGTCAAAGGTCAGTAGTTGGTGCGTGGTCTGATTGGGTTGCATGGGCGGAGTGATGAATGGGTTCAAGGTTGAGAAATATTGTGGGTGATTCATGCTGGAAACAGTTGGAATGTATGGGTTTGTAGTTTGCTCAGAGTGAGACATCGTTATCACAAGCGATCTTTGTATTGTATGTGCGGAAATGGGAGCGAGGGAGCGCTCTGATCATTAACCTATCTTTGACGTATTTTCTCTGTTAATGCCGTGAAAAGTGCTTCGGCAGTATTAAAAGAGTGAACGAGTTCATGTACACGCTAAGAGTGCCCTACACGCTTGTACCTTGGGAAACGTTCGTCTTTGTGAGTATTAATATGTTCAGAGATAACTTTTATATGTGTTTACATGGAGTGAACTGTGATGCTAATGTAACGCACGTGTTAAGCTAGGCTAATCAGTAAGTTGTCATTAAGATGTGTATTAGCTAGCAATTTATTTTCATTTTCTGTATGTTTCAGTTACAAATAAGAAATAGCAAGGAGAAGCCTTGAGAGAGATAAGGCTTTAAAGGATCTTCATTAAAAGCAAGAAAAGCAAGCCTTGTGTGGAAGATCTCCTCTATTTTGTTCGCTAGCTGTCTAGCTTCACATGGTCACGTGTCGTGAGGGCAGCATAGTAAAAAGACGAACAAAAAGACGCCTACTCAGCGGGTTCAAGCATACAGAGCTACTTTAAGCAACATGAGTCTACGCTCAGGAAGAAATTACCTAAAAGACTACGCTGCTGAAGAGCAAGACGAAGCAGCCGGTGGTGAACAGCAAGCAGATGTCGCCACTCAACCAGCTACAATGCAGCAACGGTCTCAGCCATTCGACACCAAGTCGCAGCAATCCAGAACATCGACAAGGCGTTCTCAACGGACATCCTCATCAACAGCTTCTGCAGCTGCAAGGGCCTACGCCAAAGCTCAAGCAGCACGAGCTCAACTGGCCTTCACTGAAAAGGAAGCTAATGCAATGAAACAGAGAGCTGAACTGGATGCTCATCTCGCTGAAAAGGAAGCTAATGCAATGAAACAGAGAGCTGAACTGGATGCTCATCTACATGTCCTCCAGTGCCAAAAAGCAATAGCCGCAGCTGAAGCAGAGGTCTCAGCCTATGAAGAAGCAGAGATTCAGAGTGGGGAGCTCTACGGAGAACTTTGTGAGGAAGCTGAGCCCATCAGTATAGTGCACCGCACTAACGAATATGTTCAACAACAATGTGAGTTACTCTACCCAGACACTCAGCACGACCCAGCACAGCCTCCTAAAGGAAATTGCAATGAAGTAGATGTACAAGACAATACACAAATAACTAATCCTTTTATAACCAACACTCAGACGAAAACACCACCTGTAAATAGAGAAAGGAAACAGGAGCAAACAGTGAACACATGTGTAGTCGACACGTACTGGTCCAACTCCACAAAGCATACCCCCAACCTTAACAACTGCGTACCTGAATCAAGTGAAATGCAACAGTTTGCAAAATACCTAATTCGCAAAGAACTAGTCAGCACAGGTCTTTTGCAATTTGATGACAAACCTGAAAACTATTGGGCATGGAAAACCTCATTCATCAGCGCAACCAAAGACCTAAATTTGTCTCCAAGAGAGGAATTAGACTTGCTAACAAAATGGTTGGGTCCAACATCATCCGAACAGGCTAAGCGCATTCGCGCTGTACACACCCTCAATCCGGCTGCAGGTGCAAAGATGGTCTGGCAACGCCTTGAAGAGTGCTACGGCTCACCTGAGGCTATTGAGGACGCACTCTTAAAAAAAGTAGAGGACTTTCCCAAACTCACAAACAAAGACAATGTTAAGCTGCAGGAACTTAGTGACATCTTATTGGAGCTACAGTGTGCTAAACAAGATGGTGCACTCCCAGGACTTGCTTACCTGGACACAGCTAGAGGAGTCAGGCAAATAGTGGAAAAACTTCCCTTCAACCTACAGGAAAAGTGGACAACTGTAGGAACACAGTACAAGGAGACTCATAGTGTGTCATTTCCTCCTTTCTCAGTTTTCACACAATTTGTCCAGCGGCAAGCGAAAATGAGGAATGACCCAAGCTTTGCTATGTCCAAGGCCAACACCCATGTCCCTTCTCCCACAGAAAAACTGAGATCATATAGTCGCAAACCTACTGTGTCAGCACACAAAATGGACATTACGGCAGAGCCAGACCAGAATAATCTCAGTCCAAAGAAAATGGAGGAACCGGATCGCCAGTGCCCAATCCACAAAAAACCACATCCACTCAAAAAGTGTAAGCTCTTTAGAGACAAAACTATTGAAGAAAGACAAGCCTATCTCAAAGAGCACCACATATGCTACAGATGCTGTGGGTCTGTCCAACACATTGCAAAAAACTGTAAAGCAGTGGTTAAGTGTATTGAGTGTGACAGCCTTAAACACTTATCTGCAATGCATCCTGGTCCTACTCCTGCCCCTAAGAGTACTACACCAGGAAACAACGACAATGAAGAGCAAATTGAGAGTTCACCTTCAGTCGAGTCGAAGTGCACAGAGGTATGTGGCCAAGGTGACAGCCCACGTTCATGTTCTAAGATCAGTTTGGTCAAAGTGTATCCCGCAGGCCAAAAAGAGAGAGCTATAAAAATGTATGCAGTAATAGATGACCAGTCCAACAGGTCACTGGTTAAGTCAGAGTTTTTCAGCCTTTTCAAAATCAATGCCAAACCCACTCCATACACCTTAAAGACTTGCTCTGGCAGAGAACAAACCTCAGGTAGGAGAGCTGTAAACTTCTTCCTCGAGTCTTTGGATGGAGAAGTCAACATCCAGCTACCCCCTTTAATTGAATGTGACTCTGTTCCAGACAATAGATCTGAAATACCCTCTCCAGAGATTGCCCAGCATCACCCACATCTCCTTCCAGTGACAGATAACATCCCACCTGTCGACCACCACGCCCCAATCCTTTTACTCCTTGGACGGGACGTCATCAGGGTCCATAAGGTACGTGAGCAAATCAACGGACCCAATGATGCACCATACGCCCAAAGGCTAGACCTGGGTTGGGTTATTGTGGGGGAGGTGTGTCTAGGAAAAGCGCACAGTCAGTCAGAGGTCAATGTCTATAAAACACACACCTTAGATAATGGACGTGCATCCTATTTTGAGCCTTGCCCAAACACAATTCACGTTAAAGAGAATTATGGGGTCACTATGAAGGCAACCTGCGTCACAGACGATTTGGGCCACTCTGTGTTTGTTAGATCTGAGGGTGATAACAAACAAGCCATGTCTATCGACGACAAAGCATTCCTGACAATAATGGACAATGAAGTTTATCAAAACCAAGAGAACCGTTGGGTTGCACCTTTACCCTTTCGCTCACAGAGAAGGAGGCTCCCTGACAACAGAGAACAAGCCCTAAAACGCCTCTGCTCTCTTCGAAAGACTTTGGAAAAGAGACCAGAAATGAATGATCACTACATCCAATCCATGCAGAAAACGTTGGATAACAATCATGCTGACCAAGCCACTTGGTTCATTCCAGCAGCAGACCTGCAGAACAGTACCTGGTTCTCAGGTCCACCCTTTCTGTACTCTGACCCGCACACAGAACCACACACTGGTCCTTTCACGCTCATCGAACCTGAAAAAGACAGAGAGATACGTCCGGAAATAAAAGTAATGAAAACTACTGTAGCAGAGCCACAGTTGGGTTCTGACCGTTTCAAAAAGTACTCAAACTGGATCACTCTTTGCAGAGTCGTAGCCAGACTCATTCATGTAGTTACATCCTTTGCACAAAAGACAAGTGGACAAAGGGGATGGAAAGGTTTCGGTGAGACACCGAGCGTCCAAGAACTCACCCGAGCCCAAGTAGTCATCATTCGAGCTGTCCAACAAGAAGCTTACAAAGGGACACTTGAAAACATTAAAGAAAGAAGGAAGGTCAGTGGCATATTTGATGCACTCAAAAAGCTCAATCCTGTGGTGGACAAAGACAGTCTCTTACGAGTCGGAGGACGTCTTTCCGCCGCCGATCTCACAGAAAATGAAAAGCACCCTCTGATTATCCCATCTACCAGCCACATCGCCATGCTAATTGTAACTCACTATCATGAACAAGTGGCTCATCAAGGAAGACACATAACTGAAGGAGCTATCCGTGGTGCTGGGTACTGGATAATTGGAGGGAAGCGGCTTGTGTCATCTGTCATTCATCGGTGTGTCGCATGTCGCAAGTTGCGAGGCAAAATGCAGATCCAGAAAATGGCAGACTTGCCCGCAGACCGAGTCACCCCTGAACCACCCTTTACCACTGTAGGCCTAGATGTATTTGGGCCATGGACTGTTGTGACGCGTCGTACAAGAGGTGGTTGTTCCCAGAACAAACGTTGGGCTGTGTTATTCACATGCATGTCAACTAGGGCTGTGCATATCGAACTGATAGAGACTATGTCTGCTGATAGTTTTATCAATGCATTAAGAAGGCTCTTCTCTATTCGGGGCCCAGCCAAGTTTCTGCGCTCAGACAGAGGCACGAATTTTGTGGGCGCTTGTAAGGAATTAGACCTAAACTCAGTAAACAAAGCTGTAGGAAAGTACCTGCAAGAGAGAGGGTGTGTTTGGACTTTCAATCCCCCTCATGCGTCTCACATGGGAGGCTCATGGGAGCGCCTTATAGGCGTTGCCAGGCGCATTCTGGATGCAATGTTGTTACGAACTGAACAAACACGTCTTACTCATGAAGTGTTGTGCACCTTCATGGCCGAGGTGATGGCAATTATTAATGCAAGGCCTCTTGTCCCCATATCCACTGACCCTGACAGTCCTGCAGTACTCACTCCAGCAGTGCTACTAACGCAGAAGATGAGTGCTGTGTCTGCTCCACTTGGGAACTTTTCATCAGGGCAGTTGTTTGGGAAACAATGGAAACATGTTCAACACCTTGCTGATACCTTTTGGAAAAGGTGGAAAGGAGTATATTTGTCCACCTTACAAAGTCGTGCAAAATGGACAGAGACTAGACCTAATGTCAAACAAGGAGATGTGGTCCTGCTAAAGGACTCCCAAGCCAGCAGGAACGAATGGCCCATGGGACTAATAGTAAAAACATTCCCCAGCAGCGACAAGAAGGTCCGGAAAGTGGAAGTGCGGACTGTAAAAGATGGGACTGTTAAAATGTTTCTCGGACCAGTTTCAGAGATTGTTATTTTGCTTGCAGAGACTGAATGAATATTCTTCAATGCTAAATGATGTTTGAATATGTTGTATTGATGTTTATTGTGATATAATGTGTGTATATCAAGCGGGGAGTGTTATGCCTTTTGGTCAAAAGTCAGTAGTTAGTGCATAGTCTGATTGGGTTGCATGGGCGGAGTGATGAATGGGTTCAAGGTTGAGAAATATTGTGGGTGATTCATGCTGGAAACAGTTGGAATGTATGGGTTTGTAGTTTGCTCAGAGTGAGACATCGTTATCACAAGCGATCTTTGTATTGTATGTGCGGAAATGGGAGCGAGGGAGCGCTCTGATCATTAACCTATCTTTGACGTATTTTCTCCGTTAATGCCGTGAAAAGTGTTTCGGCAGTATTAAAAGAGTGAACGAGTTCATGTACACGCTAAGAGTGCCCTACACGCTTGTACCTTGGGAAACGTTCGTCTTTGTGAGTATTAATATGTTCAGAGATAACTTTTATATGTGTTTACATGGAGTGAACTGTGATGCTAATGTAACGCACGTGTTAAGCTAGGCTAATCAGTAAGTTGTCATTAAGATGTGTATTAGCTAGCAATTTATTTTCATTTTCTGTATGTTTCAGTTACAAATAAGAAATAGCAAGGAGAAGCCTTGAGAGAGATAAGGCTTTAAAGGATCTTCATTAAAAGCAAGAAAAGCAAGCCTTGTGTGGAAGATCTCCTCTATTTTCTTCGCTAGCTGTCTAGCTTCACATGGTCACATGTCGTGAGGGCAGCATATATAGTGTATTATGTAGGTTTTAGAGCTGGGGTAGAATTGCTGATGGCCTGGTTGTTATTTATTTCCCCCATGGTTCACCAGCTCTCACACAACATCAGCACCAATGATCCACGTCCTTATAAACCTCTGAATTGGGTCCCGAAGCAGTGACGTCCTGAGTGAAGACCTCACTGATCACATGACTCTGGTCACCTGACTCAGTGTTTCTGAAGCAGTGTGCTGGGTTTTTAAAAATACGTGGCTGCTGCCTGATGTTGGGCCCACAGAGGAAGACGACTCACTCGCTCTTCTTCACTTCCTCCTTAAACATGTGGAAGGAGAGCAAAGTGCTGCCAGACTCTTATTTCTGACAGGAACAGAAGAAACCACAGCAAACTGTTCCAGTTCTTCAGAGAGATGCTCCATGAGTCCCAGTACAGACTACAAACATGGTGGAAACTTAGCTCTGATATCCACACACTCTGCACGTCTGTGAGTAACTGTGATGAAGATGTGCAGAGATCTGTGTACAAACAGGAGAAAGACTATAAAGACTCTGTGCTTCTAACAGCCTCTGTTAACATATGTGAGGCTGTTTTGTTGTTGTTGCCATGGAGCTTTTCACTGTTTGGGTCAGCAGGTCATGTGATCAGGTTTGTTCTGTGAAAGCTCGGCGATGGTTCAGTGTCAGGTTTGTTTGCATTCATCAATAAATATCTAAATAAATCAAAGACTCCATGTTTTTTCTTTCATCATGTGACCTCTGCTCATCCATCTCTGTGTGTATCAGGATACATTTAGTTCATAATACACAGAAAAATCAGAGTTATTACCTGTAATAAATGTGAAAGTAAAGATTCCTGCAGTGATAACCAGGCAGGACTGAAACACATCTAAGCTGTCACCAGGGTAACAGCACCGTCCATCCACAGGTGAGGGGAGGAGCAAAAAGAGGGACTTTCACCATTTTATACTAAAAACATTCAACTAATGTTTCTAATATGAAACAAATAAGCCCACATTAATGTGAGCATTTATTAAATAATAATAACAATGATTTCCTCCTGATCTCATTTCCATAGCAGAGAAAACTGTGGTGTATATTGAGGTGGAGGGTGTGGTCTATGGCTCAGGTGTAGAGTGAGGGTGGGGTCCTGTGTGCACCACAGCAGCATGCTGGGACTGCTGAGGGCGGAGGAGGGAGTGATGATGACATCAGAGCTGCAGCAAAGCAGTCAGCAGCACAGAGACCAGTGGATACACAGTCTGTTCATCTTTGCATAGATACAATATACAGCACAATATTGAATGACAGACACGCTGTGGGAGCTTCCACAGATACACTGACGTCAGCATCCAGAGTCCTCCTGCTGCTCCCCCCTCAGAGCCCCGTGATCAGCACTAACACATTCAGTTCGATGACAGAGTCCAGCTGCAGCTAGAATCAGCTCCCCTCTGTGAACAACAGCACAGCGTCAGTGTTTCACACTCAGTGAAAGGAGAAAACAGCAGAAGAACACCATGTGTGCTACGTTTCCCAGGACAGACTACAAACTGCACAAATACAGAGCAGCACGTGGAAGGACCTGGAGCTGCATTTACAGAGAAAAAACAGCGTGATGTCCTGTATGGACAGGTGGAAGGAACCAAGTCCTCAGCTGGAACACTCGTGTTTGTCCACAGACAGGAAACACAGCAGGAAACTTCCTCACAGAAGTGCAGCTCATGGATAACACACTTCCTGTCAGTCAGAATGAGGCTGGAGCCAAACACAGAAAGATGTTTTTGTCCAGATGAGCCCAGAGAAGAAACACGAGTGTTCACAGACATCAGAAGCTCAGAGAGGTGAAACATGAGGTTGGAGTCCTCGTCAGCATCCAGAAGAGCTGCTGTGAAACCCTGAGTACTCATGACAGCATGCTGTGACAGGGAGACACTCTCAGACACCATGGTCAGTACTGCTGACTGCATTTACTGGCACTGCAGCTTTTAACATATCTGGGGAAACACTGCACTCTCTGCTAAAGCTGCCAAGATCTTTAAAACCGCCTTATCAGGGACTGGGGAATGCACTGGATGAAGTGAGAGCTTCACTTTCAAATGCAGAGATTCTGATCATTGATGAAATATCTATGGTTTCTAAAGACCTTTTTGCCTACATCCACTGGAGACTTCAGCAGATCAAAGGAAACAAGAAACCTTTTGGTGGGATGTCTATCCTTGCAGTAGAAGACTTTTACCAGCTGCCACCCCTTGGAAAAGCCAAACCACTCTGTGTGTACGAGGACAATGTCCTTGATCTCTGGAAAGACTATTTCCACATGGTCAACCTGACAGAAATCATGCGACAGAAAGATGATCATTCTTTTGCTGAAGTTCTGAACAGGATAAGAGTGAAGCAAAAAACAGACTCTCTTGAAGCCGATGACAAAGCCTTGCTCACACAGGCTATCCATGACATAAAAGACTGTCCATCTAATGTATTACACATTTATGCTACAAACAAAGAGGTCGACAAACACAATTCAGCAACTGTAACTGCTCTTCATTCTGATATCATAAATATTCAGGCAGAAGACTACAGAAAAGACCCACGAACGGGTGAGATGGTCCTCCTGGCAGAAATGATGAAAGGCAACAAAGGAGATTTACCTGATAACATACAAGCTGCACCTGGAGTGCGTGTTATGATTATCAGAAATTTGGATGTTGAAGATGGGCTTGTTAATGGGATATTTGGAACAATCACGAACATTGTGACAGCCACACAGGATGGACCAAAAACTGTGAATCTCATTGGACTCACGCTGGACAATGAAAATTCTGGGCAAAAATTTCGCAGAAAAATACAAGGATCCTCAGACAATCTTGTGTATATTGAGAAATGTGAAGAATGCACAAGTAAAAAAGGAGTGGTTCGCAGGCAATTTCCAATGAAGTTGGCCTTTGCATGTACAGCTCACAAAGTACAAGGCATGACAATGGAATCAGCAGTAGTATGCTTGAAGCGTGTTTTTGAACCTGGAATGGCCTATGTTGCACTCAGCCGCACAACCTCACTTAAAGGACAGTACATCACAGACTTTGATGAAAAGAAAATCTATGCTGATCCTGCCATCACAGATGCACTCAAAAATATGAGACATGCATCATTTGAGAATGCAAGACCACTGTTGCAATTCTTAAAATCAGTAGTTCCCACAGTCCCCACGTTGACAATTATCCATCATAATGCACAAGGTCTCCCAACTCACATGGAGGACATGAGATGCCACCATGAACTCAGCCTTGCTGATGTTTTATGTATAACAGAAACACACTTGTCTGGATCATCGGTTTCTCCCCACTTCCAGCTGGAACAATACAACATGGCCACACGCAACAGACACGTCTCTTACACAAATCATACAGACATGGCAAAGGTAAATGGCGGTGGAGTTGCAATTTACTACAACACAATTCTTACAGCAGAGTCCCGAAAATACCTGCAAAATGTGACTGACCTTGAATTTGTTGTTGTCAAGGTTGAATCGCCAGTCACAGCTTTGATAGCAACTGTATACAGGCCACCAAATTACAGCCATGTGAGGTTTTTACCACAAATGCAATGTCTTTTGGACTCGTTGGAAATGATGAATCACCAACCAATTATTGTTTGTGGAGACTTCAATGAGGACCTTATGAGCAGAGGAAAAAAACCCATCCAAGAACTGTTGCAGTCAAGAGGATATGCACAACTGATTACTGCTGCAACTACCGAAAAACACACATTGATTGATCACATTTACATATCACAGCCATACGCCTGCCTCCAATCAGGTGTTCTGAATACATATCACAGTTATCATAACCCCATTTATTGTGTTATTCACTAACACAAAATGACTGCAAGGGTATGAGGGATATGGACTTGCCAAGTGTCACTCCCTATTGGCCTACTCTCGCCTAAAAGTCATACAGATGGACCTAAATATGGATATCAGCATCTACAACAAGAAGTACAGGTGAGTCCTCTTGTAACATTCTTTAATGTACTACTATTTTATTAATTCCTATACACTCTGAACCGAATTTGTTGAAAAATAGTCAATCATGTTCTCTTATACGCAGACACAACAGAACACCAGCCTCTACGTGGTGCGAAGCCTACTGCAACAAAAACGTGATCTTCATGTCTTTGCGACTGAGCACACTCTACCAGCAACACTGACAGCTCACCAGTGGGAGCTCATAGATAAGACTCCTGGTGTGCTGTCATCCATTGAAGAGCTGACCAGAAACGTGAACAGAAAAACTGCAACTGCACCTGATGGGATCCCTGCCATAACAGGTAATTGTATTTTTGTTTCTTTCTTTATATTGTAACATTTCATATTGATATTGTTTGAAACAAACTATAATCTCATTCATCCATTAAGTCATCCATTCATTGATAACTCCTCAGATGTGTTCTGTCCAGTGAAGGCAGTGGAGAAGCCCTACACTGATGTTGAAACTGTGCCACTCTTCTAGAAACCAGCTACAAGGATGGGCAGGTATAGTGAAATTAAAATGCACCTTTTGTTCAACAGGTTTATATACAGTCAAGTGATCAAAAGACACCAGTATTAAACCAATTTGTTTTTTTACTTTTTAATTTAGTTTTGGGTAATTTAGTTCTAAAGTTACATTTGTTTTTGCAATTATTTATTAGAACTTCATGACTTGCCAGTTCACTAACTGAAGACCTGCGCTTTGTGATGTCTCGTTTTATTGTTTTAAATTGTGTTTTGCTTTTATCCGTTTCTAGCTGTTTTCGCAAAGTCAGCCAACCTCTTGCTTCCAAATGACCCTTATCCAGAAGTATCCGTGAATGCCTCATCAGCAGAAACTAAAGTGGAGACCTACCTCTCAGAGAAAAACGCACACATAAGAAAAGCGACCCACTTCAGTACTGGAAAGAACATCCTAATCTGTCTCCCTCTATGGCTGCTGTTGCGATCCCAGTGTGCCCCCTGTAGCTCTGTGGACAGTTTTTGATTTGTTTACATCTCACCCCAACCGGTCGCGGCAGATGGCTGCCCCTCCCTGAGCCTGGTTCTGCCGGAAGTTTCTTCATGTCAAAAGGGAGTTTTTCTGAGCACACTCTACCAGCAACACTGACAGCTCACCAGTGGGAGCTCATAGATAAGACTGCTGGTGTGCTGTCATCCATTGAAGAGCTGACCAGAAACGTGAACAGAAAGACTGCAACTGCACCTGATGGGATCCCTGCCATAACAGGTCATTTGTATTTTTTTTGTTTCTTACTTTATATTGTAACATTTGATATTGATAGTGTTTGAAACAAACTATAATCTCATCCATTCATTAAGTCATCCATTCATTCATAACTCCTCAGATGTGTTCTGTCCAGTGAAGGCAGTGGAGAAGCCCTACACTGATGTTGAAACTGTGCCACTCTTCTAGAAACCAGCTACAAGGATGGGCAGGTATAGTGAAATTAAAATGCACCTTTTGTTCAACAGGTTTATATACAGTCAAGTGATCAAAAGACACCAGTATTAAACCCATTTAAGCCAACTATACGCTTTGATTGGAACTATATACAGGCCACCAAATTACAGCCACGTGTGGTTTTACCTCACATGGCAACTTACTTAATCAAAAGACACCAGTATTAAACCAATTTCTTTTTTTACTTCCTTTTTAATTTAGTTTTGGGTAATTTAGTTCTAAAGTTACATTTGTTTTTGCAATTATTCATGACTTGCCAGTTCGCTAACTGAAGACCTGCGCTTTGTGATGTCTCTTGTTTTGTTTTAAATTGTGTTTTGCTTTTATCTGTTTTCTAGCTGTTTTTGCAAAGTCAGCCAACCTCTTGCTTCCAAATGACCCTTATCCAGAAGTATCCGTGAATGCCTCATGAGAAGAAACTAAAGTGGAGACCTACCTCTCAGAGAAAAACGCACACATAAGAAAAGCGACCCACTTCAGTACTGGAAAGAACATCCTAATCTGTCTCCCTCTATGGCTGCTGTTGCGATCCCAGTGTGCCCCCTGTAGCTCTGTGGACAGTTTTTGATTTGATTACATCTCACCCCAACCGGTCGCGGCAGATGGCTGCCCCTCCCTGAGCCTGGTTCTGCCGGAGGTTTCTTCCTGTGAAAAGGGAGTTTTTCCTTCCCACTGTCGCCAAAGTGCTTGCTCATAGGGGGTCATATGATTGTTGGGTTTATCTATATATATTAATGCTTGTATGCTTTTCATTTATACTTTTGCCTTACTCTTCGGTTCATAATATAAAGTTACTTGAATGGTTTCCTTTTTCCTTATTTTATATTGCTTTTGTGTTTACCACAATCTAAATATCATGTTTAAATGGAATACATTATTGTAAATGGTATTTGTACAAAATATAGTTTGAATACGATAAGACACCTTTATTAGTCCCACAAGGGGAAATTTCATAATTTGCATAATTTTCCCTTTTCACATTAAAATACCTTTGAAATACAAATTGAATACCACTTAATGGACTTTTTTTTCTACCAAGAAAACTTACTTTGGTTTACAATCTGTTAAACTGTTCACTTTAAACGACTCAAAACTGTAAAATCTAAATTGTAACTTCTCTTGAACACCTCAGACTTAAACATAATTTCTTTTATAGCTATTAACTTTTGTAATGGTGTAACTGGAGCATCTTTCTCTCATCTCTGTATGCTGCACTGCATATAGCAGAGATCACAATACAGCTTACTTTTCTTTAACTTGAAAATCAGCTGTATTCAATTTCCCTCCCTTTTGTTGTTTGCTTCTGCTTTTGCTCAGTTAGAAACCCTGCAGCAACCCCACCCAAAACTGTGTCTTCTTGTTGGCCTCAACGTTGAAGTGTCAAACGTCCAACATCTGGAAAGGAAACCACGCCAGTGTACTGTGATGTTTCACCAACATGTGGCAGACGCTGGTCCGGCCTTTCATGCTGACATCAGCAGAGAGCCCCGCCTACCTCAAAGCCTCCCCTGTCATGTATTGATCAGGATGATTATGAAGATGAGCGAGTGCAAATAAGACTGTAAAAGTCCACGAGCAGAATGTTTGGATGCTTTCTAATGATTCATGAATATCATGAGAGTGTTTGTGTGTTTTGTCTTTTCTTTGCTGACGTTTGTTACTAACAAAGACAATTTACGCTCTGTGTGTGTTTTCATCCTTACCAGCCGCACTCTAACTGCAATGAAGGAAACAAACTGTAGAAATGGTCGACTCAGTGACTTCATAAAATATTGAAGTGGTTCAGGTAGAGCCAGTTTTTAAATGACCATGAACACTGAGCGTATTGTATCTGTACAGCATGTTTTTCTATTAGACAGATTTGTAACAGAGGCCTTGCTCTCAGTAAGTTTGAAATCCTTTTCTGATTTCTTTTGTAATCTCTGATCTTTGTGTATCCTGCTCAGTTTGCATGCTGCCTGTAGGAGTTTCTGTCTTTGTATTTGAAGAGAATTCATTGAATATACTCAGCTGCTTCCCTTTGGTGCCTCACACATCACTGAAGTTTTTCAGTGTCCAGTTATTTGTTTTTAATAGCTGTTTGAATTCTCTGTATGTTTGACCCTGTAGACTGTTTAATGGACTGCTCGTCTTCCTGTTTGTAACCACTGCCTGTTTAGGACTAAAGATTTGGATTTTTGACTTTAACACAGCCTCTGCGTGTCGTCCCTTTGTGTCCTCGTCCTCTGTGAATGTGTCACAGATGTTTCCATGATAATAACACAGCTTTCCCACAGTGGCTTGCAGCAGCATTTATTCACAGCACATTTGAGAAAGGTTCAGATGAACTCGATGAGTTTATATTCAGAATGATTCTGACAGTGGGCCACTGTGAATTGTGATCTTTCATCAGGTCAATGTTTAAGTTCAGTATTTCAAAGCAGGAGCTATGAACAGTCATCATGTTGGCATTAGAATTATTATTATTAATCATTATTAATAATGTCGTTACTCATGTATAACTTTGATTAGTATACATGAATTTTATCAATAGTAAAAATAATGAATAATTCATGTATAACTTTTATTGTGTTTTGTATATTAATTATATTTAAATAGAGATGTTGACCCTGTCTCTACAGTAGCATCAGTGTAACATACATTATTGGTCCAAGCTGTCATAAATGGGGAGCCTGATCCTTTATTATGAAAACATGACGAGTATTTTTCTTGTCAGTTGGGAAGAAGTTGGTCTTTTTTTCCTTCTTTTTGCTCAGTTTGTCTTTTCTTTGATAATTGAAACTCTGATCAAACCTACTCATGTTCACAGCATGTAAAAGCAGCTGACAGTCCGTGGCATTGTTGTTTGTAGAGGTGCAGTGTAGTGGGAGCATAAATCAAAAGAAAACAGTAACATTTATGTAATAAAACATCTGAATGAAAATGAACAGGCCCTTTATGAACTTCAAAGGGATCTGAAAACAACACTTTTTAAAAGAGTATCTTGGGGTGTAGGTGGTCAAAATAGAAAACTGAGCTGAGACTCTAAGTTCAATCCATCCATTGGTTTTTACTTAGGAGGAAGAAATGTCAGGCTGGTGCAGGCTGGTTAGGTGCATGTGGTTGTCTTTACCTAAATGAGTTCACTTTGTGGCTGCCAGGTTGGGCAGAAGTACCTGTCCCCTGTTAGGCTTAGCAAGGTTCTCCAGGAGTTTCTCCATGGGTAGAGCTTCTAGCTCCTCCAGCACATCTGTGGCCGTGCAGGCTGCCACTTTCTTGGTTGCTCTTTTTACCCCACTGGTTGATGAGCTGCAATGGTCTCCATTTGTCCCATATGTGTTTACTTCTTCTTCTTCTTTTGCATATTAAACACATTATTCTGTTTCTATGTATTTGCTATGATTTGCTATTTGTTAAGTAACATTGCTTCACTCACTATGCCGGGTTTGTGTGTGGAAGCATTCAGTTGCTGGCAAATCAAACATTCTCCAAATGAAGCTGAATACTCAGTTACATGTTTCTTTACATCTTATTATGTTACAGATTAAGTCATTTGTTCTTACTTTGTTTGTCTTTTCAGTCTTCATGAGGGTCAGGTGTGGGGAAACGCCCGCCCGGCATTTCCTCATTCTAAAGTCCTGCTGATGTCACACATGACATCAGCAGGTCAAACCAAGTGGAGTGGTTTGTTTGTCCATAGAGATGCTTCCTTTTGTTTGTTTTAAGGTTTAAATGGATTTGTTGAATGTGTTTCTTTTCATCAATACTGCCATTTAGTTGTGTAAATGTGCATGTTAGAAGTTTGAAGAGGTTTTGTGTTTAGAAATGTATAGAAACCAATCATTTACTGACAGCATGTCTGATGGAAATAAGTGCAGATTATGTATGAAGTCTAACTGCACACAGTAACTGTGTTACAATAAGGACTTAACAGCGCCCTCTGCTGGAGTGTTTCAGTACTGCGTTAACTAGAATACACCACCTCCTCCTCACACCACCTGCTACAGCTCTACTCTTCTATGACTACAGTCATCCACAGCACTGATGTGAGGTCACATGGTTCATATGTAAGGAGCACAGCTGACCTCAGGTCAGTTTAATGACTGTGAGCAGCAGCTGTGTTATTGTCACTGTGACAGGGAGACACTCTCAGACACAGCGCTCATGTCAGCTTGTTCTCATGCAGGAGGATCAGGAGCTCCATGTTTGTCTTTCTGTTTGAATCATGATGTGTTTGTGCCATCAGAGTCTGTCATGAGTACTCAGGGTTTCACAGCAGCTCTTCTGGATGCTGACGAGGACTCCAACCTCATGTTTCACCTCTCTGAGCTTCTGATGTCTGTGAACACTCGTGTTTCTTCTCTGGGCTCATCTGGACAAAAACACCTTTCTGTGTTTGGCTGCAGCCTCATTCTGACTGACAGGAAGTGTGTTATCCATGAGCTGCACTTCTGTGAGGAAGTTTCCTGCTGTGTTTCCTGTCTGTGGACAAACACGAGTGTTCCAGCTGAGGACTTGGTTCCTTCCACCTGTCCATACAGGACATCACGCTGTCTGCAGCTCTGTAAATGCAGCTGCAGGTCCTTCCACGTGCTGCTCTGTATTTGTGCAGTTTGTAGTGTGTCCTGGGAAACGTAGCACACATGGTGTTCTTCTGCTGTTTCCTCCTTTCACTGAGTGTGAAACACTGACGCTGTGCTGTTGTTCACAGAGGGGAGCTGATTCTAGCTGCAGCTGGACTCTGTCATCTTTTTTTTTTTTTTTTTTTTTTTTTTTTTTTTGCCTGTCCCGTTTGGCTCTTTTGCCATCAGAATTGTTGTCTAAAGGCAAAGAAAGATGCCCAACGGATTTACTTTACCAAACTGACCATCCCAGCCTTGCCGTAATGGTCCATTTGATTCACCTTTTATTGTTTATTTTATTTTCACTTACTGAATACGGGACAGACTTGACTGGGGGAAAGAAGGAGAGAAAGAAAGAGGGAAAGAGAAACAGCTGAGAAGAGGGACGGGGGAGAAGGGCAAAAGACAAAAACCAACAGAACGGGCAGGGAAAAAAAATGCATATATCAATCACCTGGATCACCTGCTGAGAAAGAAAAAAGAAAGCAAGCAGAAGAGAACAAGAGTAATAGAATAAACAACATCACAATGATATATGGGAATATGACAGTAAATACTAAATGTTAACATTATTGTGCAGCACATAAGATCAACAGAACACGTGTTGATC
>NW_024387336.1:873407-895486 GCF_900408965.1 Simochromis diagramma | reverse complement strand
TTCTCCATGTAACGATCTGCTAGGGAGTGTGGGGAGCCATAGCCCCGTCCTCCAGGGTATGAAGCAGGTATGGAGGAGATCAAAACTCCAGACATCCAGAGGCCCCCAGAACACAAGAGACCAAGGAAGACCAACAGAGGGGCAGCCGCGCCACTGTCCCAGTAAGAGCTGAGGAAAGTCCCAGATGAG
Organism: Simochromis diagramma; assembly: GCF_900408965.1. Classification (NCBI taxonomy): domain Eukaryota; kingdom Metazoa; phylum Chordata; class Actinopteri; order Cichliformes; family Cichlidae; genus Simochromis; species Simochromis diagramma. The sequence continues at coordinate 895,297 of NW_024387336.1, read as the reverse complement.
GGCTCACTCAGCAGCCGGAGAGCAGAAGCCAGGGGGAGTTGCAGTGACGCGCCTGTGAGCTCCGCTGGCAGCCAGCTGTGCCTGAGTGACCGAGCCCCAGGCCGAGAGGCCGGGGGCACCCCACCTCCGAAGTGGCCCGAGGGAGCCCCAGGCTCCAGGCCCCGATAAGCGGCCGCCAAGGAGTGAGCCGGTGTGTACCCGGACACCCACCCCCAGACACAAAGAACCACCAACACACCGACACCTGAGGGAGTCCGCCACTGGCAGGGGAAGTGGTGGTGGGTGGAGATAGGCCTCCAAACCTTGGAGGGCCTGAGATGTCCCCAGAGAAGTGGCGTCTGATACCCAACCTGACATATAGACACAGACATACAGGCACACACAGATACAAACATCCATTCCCCCCTCATGCTCTCATATGCACTTACTCCACACTCAACCAACGTGGAGACAGACATAAAGAGACGCTGTACACACGATCACACTCCCCAAGCGTACTCTACGAACCGGGTCTAGGTACCCTTGCCCCTGGAGGGGGGAACTGCACCCAGACCCAGGTGGTGTTACCCTTTTCCCTGCGGTGGGAGAGGCAGACCGCCCTGACTCCGCAGCAGCAGGGAGGCCCCACACTCCAGACCGCAGTCGGACGGCCAACTCCTCCTAGCCCCCCCGCTCCAGCAGGCCGCAGAGAACGGGGTGAGAGAAGACTCCAAACCTCCCTCCACCCGCTCATTGTAGTGTTGATGCATGTGTGTTCTAAGGTGCAATTAAAACCCAGGAGGGCATGGAGCTACCTGCCAGAGAGCAGCAGGTAAGCGCATAGTCCCTCCTGCTAGCCCTCAATGTCTACGTGTATTCAAAATTGAGAGGTGGGCAACGACGCCAGGGGTGAGGTGTACACCCTGATGGTAATTTGGACTCCGTGTATCGTGCCCACCCCCAAGATCCTATATGTATGTTAATGAGAGTGTGAGTAATGTGAATGTCTAAGTTGTGGGATAAAATTGAGGCAGAGGCAGCCAGAAGGGGACGGGGGGGGGGGGGGGGGGGGGAGCCTCCTCTGCACCCTGGTGACATACCCCTACTCCAAGGCCCTGCATGTGTGGGTGGTTGTGGTGGAGCGGGAAGAGGGAGGCAGCTGGAGATGGGGAGGGAAGGAAGGGAGGGGCAGGCGACCCCTCCCTGGGGCCAGCTCCCCCGCTGACCCCAGTAGGCACTCCCATACTCCGCGACCCGCCAGGGAAAGGGGGCCCAGGCCCATCCAGCAGCGCCCCCCGGCCCCACAGAGCCCGGGACAGTCCACCCAACCCCACCACAGAGAAAACTGCACCCACCCCACCATCCACTCATCTTCCAGACTACGTGAGACAATAGACGCCCAGGCTGAGATCTTCCTCCACCTCTCCTGTATCTCCCCCTCCTGCAGAGAGTTCCTGAGGAGAGGAAAGCTCCTGCAAGGTGTAACAATCTCCCCCACCAGTTGAAGAGCCCCCCAGGTGGCTCGACTCACCGGCGGCACCCTGCGCCAAGGATGGGCCCCCATGCACCCACCCGCCCACAACCCCGGCAACCACAACAAACCAGGACCCAAGGCCCCGAGGCCCGGCCAGGGCCCCAGCCCAGAGAAACATTGATTTTTAAATTGCATGCCACTTAAAAAACACTCGCTTCATGCATCCTCCTTATCTGTAGCACTAGCTAGATGCTGAAGTACCGCCAACACAACATACAGACACCTGCCTTATTAAAGTTCCGGCCAACTTTAACCCCCGAGTATAAACGTTATAAATGATAACACTGAACGTAAAGTAATGAGCATTTCTGAACACGTAAGGAGTAGAAAGTACAGATATTTGTTTAAAAATGTAGGGAGTAAAGTAAAAAGTTGTCAGAAGAATAAATATTCAAAACAGATACCTGAAAACTGGACCAGGTGACCCTGAATCCTCCCTTAGTTATGCTGCAATAGACGTAGGCATGGGGGATTCCCATGATGCATTGAGTTTTTCCTTTCCAGTCTCTTTTCTCACTCACTGTGTTAATAGACCTCTCTGATTGAATCAAACACGTTATTACCTCCGTCTCTCTTCCACAGCATGTCTTTATCCTGTTTTCCTTCTCTTACCCCAACCAGTCGCAGCAGATGGCCCCGCCCCTCCTGAGCCTGGTTCTGCCGCAGGTTTTCTTCCTGTTAAAAGGGCAGTTTTTCCTTCCCACTGTCAGCCAAAGTGCTTGCTCATAGGGGGTCATATGATTGTTGGGTTTTCTCTGTATGTATTATTGTACTGATCTACTGTTCAATAAAAAGGCGCCTCGTTGTTGTGATTTGGCGCTATATAAATAAAATAGAATAGGATAGAATAGAAGAATACAATTGAAAATTCTAGTTACAGTAATAAAGTTACTTTGTTACTTCCCACCTCTGGAAACACTCCGACACGGGATCATAAGTAATGAACAAAGAACAGTTAAAACTCAAATACTCAGATACTCAAATACCAAGTGTTGATGCTAAAGAACTGTAGCCAACGGAAGTTCAAATCCTGCAATTGAACAAATGGTATATTTCAGGGCACCAAGATCTTGGCTCCATTGCACTCTGTTCTAACATGATGAGTCTATGTGGGAAACTCCACATTCCTTCAACCCTCAACACTTTCTGGACCAGGATGGAAAATTTAGGAAGAGGGAGGCCTTCATTCCCTTTTCTGCAGGTTAGTCATTAGTTGCAATCCTAACTCTGGTAAATGCTGTTTTAGGCAGAAGTTTAAAAAAATGCTACATGTTGCTGCTTATGGTCAACTTTTTGTATATGTAACATTTTATTTTGATTATTTGTAGCATAATCATATTTACACTACTCAATACAGTGATAAAGTGGTGAAGTAGATACAGATTAGCAGATACTCTGCTGCTTGTTCCTTGCATTAAATTGTGTGCTTTTAAATGTTCTTGTGCTTTATTTGTTGATCTAAATGAATACATAACTGTTATAAGCTGTGATTACCATGGAAACCCTGTAAATTATGTATTTAAAACATGTAGTCTTGTGTATTCTCAGGTAAGCGTGTGTGTCTTGGGGAGCAGCTGGCCAGGATGGAGTTATTCCTGTTTTTCACCTCCCTGCTGCAGAAGTTTTCAGTTACTGCACCTGCTGGAGAGAAACCCAGTCTGGACTTCATTTTGGGAGCCACACGCAGTCCCAAACCTTATTGTCTGTGTGCTGTGCCACGTTAGAGCACGAGTTATCCTAAACTGAGCATGTCTGTTTCTCTGCGCTCTCAATGACTGTCTTCTGCTATTGTTTTTGATGCAATGCATAAAGAATATCTGCTTTACTGTTCTCTCTGTCTATCTCTAGCGCTCTAGTGTAAGTAATTAATAAGTAATATATATTTTAAATTGAATTTGAACGTATTTTAATTTTGCACGATTTTTCTGAATAAATATGGACTCACAAATAAAATAATCCTGATGCAATAAAATCCACAGACCATTACCTCTCAAGGGAATCACCAAACGTCGTACTTATGAATATTTTCTCTGCACATTGGATTTGTTGAACCTGTAAATAATTTATTTAGAGATTATTACACACATAAAATACTTTTTTCAAATGATCACTTACCAAAAGAATGAAATCTGAAAATAATAGCAGAAAACCAGCAAAATCTTCACACAAGTCCATCTTTGAGATGATGGACTTTTGAAATTTTCTTCTTTTATCTATAATAATTTTTTAAATGGTTTTCCGTGAGAGAAGTTAAACAGCTGAGATGCCTTCCTCACCTGTATAACTACTGGTCAGTGCACCTTATTGTCCTTCCTTGTCTATGGAGATTCAGTACAGCAACTTGTAACTATTTTTTCTTACTGATACTTTGTTTATGCTTTTGTTGTTGAATCTCATGTGTAAAGGAGATTTCAATCTCAATAAATTACTTCATAAAATACCCATTTGCTATTAGAAAAGGATACTTTTTTTAAATGAACTGCCTTTGCATTCAGTTATGTGAAAAAGAAACGTTTCACAGGACACTGCAGTACTTCAAAAAACAAAAACTATCTTTAGCAACAGTAACTTTAAATATTTTCATTCTGTATGACTTGTCTCTCACATAGTTGTAGAGAAATGTTGGCCCACTTTTAATAACTCTTTGTCATCTTCCATCCCAGACAGTAAGCAGACAGAAGCAAATCATCATGTCCCACTAGCTACAAGTGCTATGTTGATAATAGAATAGAATAGAATAGATCTATGTACAATGAGATTGAAAGAAACTTCTGCCCAGTGGAAACATGCAAAAAAAAAAAAAGAAAAAAGAAAAGGTAAAAGTGCACAGATCTCCGGTGCTAAGTACATACTCAAGAATAAATATGGATTTTATATATACAGTAATATATAACATTGCACATGTTACATATTGCAAAGTGATTAGGATTATGACTGGATTCAACTTTATTGTCATTACAACAGCTATGAATACAGTGTAACGAAATACAGTTTGCATCTAATAAGAAGTGCAAGAGTAGTAAGTGCAATAAGAGCAGATTACATACAGATAAGTTAAGCAAATATACAGATGTACTACAGGCAGATGTACGGATATACTAATATATACAGATAAGGGTACTACAGTGGCTTGCAAAGGTATTCACCCCCCTTGAACTTTTCCACATTTTGTCACATTACAGCCACAAACATGAATCAATTTTATTGGAATTCACGTGAAAGACCAATACAAAGTGGTGTACATCTTATCCGTGACCTGTCTGGTGTGTTCTTTGGACTTCAATGGGCAACTGACTGCACTCAGACCAAAGGGGGCTGAAAAATTACCCAACAAAAATGTTTGAAATCATGTATGATTTTCGTTCCCCTTCTCACGTGTACAACACTTTGTATTGGTCTTTCACGAGGAATTCAAGTAAAATTATTCAATGTTTGTGGCTGTAATGTGACAAAATGAGAAAAACTTCAAGGGGGCCGATACTTTTGCACGCCACTGTATAAAGGGTGGAATGGTTATGAACAGATTATGTACGGAGAGACGAAGTATACAGATGAACTACAGATATATGTACAGATATACAGATGATCTGTGTAGCATACAGATGTTCTATATTCCTATACAGACGGGCAGATATACAGATGTACTATGAACAAATATACAGATTATCTAAATATATATACAGATGGGCTACATATGTACCAATGTACTGCTGTAAGGTAAACAGATTTACAGAGTCCTATGAGTATATCTACAGCGGTGGGAGTGTAGTGCTCTGAGTAGACTATAATAGCTAACAGTGTATGCACTGTACCAGAGAGCATACTATGTCAGTGTCCTAAACTACAGTATTAACCAATATGAGCATACGGTGAATGTTACAAATGAATGCGAGTCATGATCATGGTCCCTGAGAGGGATAAGGGTTATGGATGGAGAATTAGCGTGGATGGAAGCAGCAGGGACTGAGTTCAGTAGGGTGACAGCTGTGGGGAAGAAGCTGTTCCTAACCTGCTGGTTTTAGTCTGTAGGGTCCTGTAGAGTCTTCCAGAGGGGAGGAGCTGGAAGAGTTTATTGGCAGGATGAGAGGAGTCCCTGAGAATGAAGTGTGCTCGGCGTAGACATCTCTTCTTGTGGACATCCTCAATGGCAGGAACATGAGGGAAAGAGGAACAGGTGGCAAGACAGCTGGAAGTAATTGGGCAAGCCAAGGGAAGTAAAGCACAATACAATAACATGAGACAAAACCTTCAAAGTAAAACAAGAAATCCACAGACTAAACCTAGAGGCACAATGCTAACACAGAACAGTGGGAACACAGAACCAAAACCTAAGAACTAACAAAGACACATCAAGAATCAAAGAGTAATAATACCAAAAAGGAAAAGACTGCGTCGCCGACCCAAGACCTTGACAAAAGAAATAACTGGGAACAACCATATTACAATCCTCTGTAATGCACACTGAACCTTTAGGGCCTTCTAAATCTAATTAATGCAAAATAAATCACACTGAGGTTTCTTTACACTGAGAGATTTCTTTGTGTTAAAGTTTGCACTTTGCTCACCGTTCAGCATGAGGTGGGACTGCAGCGCTATCAGTGATTCAGGTTACAAGTTAACCTGTGACCTGTTCTCAGGATGTATCTAGTCAGAGATAGATCATTAGTCATTAGTTGTTCTGTGTATATGTTCCTATTAAGTGGATTTAAGATTTATGTCAAGTTTAAAGCTAAGGCATTTGGAGGATTTATTTAATGGTTCCACAATATGACTTACCCCAGACAGGCTGTTGTCACAGAAGAGCAAACATGTCCTCTTATGTTCAGAGTTGACCATGAAAAGTTGAACCTTGACATACCTGGACATGTTGTCTGCTGTTCACTTGTAGCAGGAGAGTTGAATAGAAGATATGGAGTCAATATACAATCTTCTCGGCTCGGAGTGGATAGATGGCAGGAGTATTTTAATATTTTGACAGTTTTTCCACTGTTGACTGATATTCTGAAGAAACAGTGCCAAAAAACTTTCCTCCTGGACCCTGGGCTCTTCCTTTCATTGGTGACCTTCATCGTATCCAGTCTACCAGACTTCACCTGCAGTTGACAGAGGTATGAGTCCTTACCAAAATAAAAAATAAAGGTATTACATTTGAGGTTTCAAAAACCTTCATTCAACCAGACAGATTTCACCTGCAGCTGACTGACTAGTAATAAAACAAGAAAAATAATGTGAAAGGAAACAAACATGTGAAATGAATCACTGGAGTGCAAGGAGGCATAATTTACACTGGAGTAGACAGAGTTGTTATTTAGCTTGCATGAGGCTTGAAGCAACTATATAATGATTAAGTAAGTAAGTAAGTAAAATTTTATTTATATAGCACATTTCTAGATAGAAATCACAAAGTGCTTTACAAGATATAACAGATTATAAAAATAAAAAAAACAACAAGATACAAACAAAGTTAGCAAAAGCAATTTTAAAAAGATGTGTTTTTAGCTGTTTTTTAAAAGTAATCAATGAATCAGCGGATCGTAAGTCCTGAGGAAGGGAATTCCACAGTCTGGCGGCCACAGTAGCAAAAGCTCTATCACCCCTAGTTTTCAGTCTCGTATACTGAATGACAAGTAGGCCCTGACTACTCGACCTCAGAGACCTACTAGGGGCATAGGGCTGTAAAAGTTCAATAATATATGGTGGTGCTTGTTGTTGAAGAGCCTTAAAAGTTAAAACCAAAATCTTAAAATGGACTAAATTCGACAGGAAGCCAATGTAACTGCATAAGCAACGGTGTTATATGTGAATATTTAGAAGCTTTCGTCAAAAGTCTTGCTGCAAGCATTCTGAGCGATCTGCAGACGCTCCAAAGAACCTTTGTTTAAACAAGTAAACAGGGAATTGCAATAGTCCAGTCGTGATGAGATAAAAGCATGAATAACAATCTCCAGTTCGGCATAGGATATTATAGAGCTCAATTTAGAAATATTTCTTAGATGATAAAAGCAAGACCGAACAAGAGATTTAACATGACTATCTAACGTAAGAGCAGGATCAAGGATAATCCCTAAGTTCCTGACAGATGGTTTTACAAACGTTGAAAGAGGACCAAGAGCATTTATTATACTGGGTATGTGTCTATCTGGGGCACATAAGAGGACTTCGGTTTTATTTTCATTTAGTTGGAGGAAGTTTTCAGCCATCCAGCCTTTAATGGTTTCCAAGCACACATTTAAAAGCCGCAGCTTAGAAGCCTCTTCCGGTTTAAAAGATATATAGAGTTGGATATCGTCCGCATAACAATGGTAACAAATATCCTCAAAAGGGCTCAAAATGTGCTGGAGAGGGAGTAAATAAACTAGAAACAATAAAGGCCCCAGCACAGAGCCTTGTGGCACACCAAAAGACAGGGACGCAGAAGATGATCTATACTTAGAAACTGCCACAGAAGAATATCGTTCAGAGAGATACGAGGAGAACCATTTCAATGCAGTCCCAGAGACAACCGACCCAGTATTTCAGCCTGTTAAGTAAAATATAGTGGTCAACAGCATCAAAGGCCGACGTAAGATCCAACATTAAGAGAACAGAACATTTACCTGCATCGCTTTGTAACAAAATGTCATTAGAAACTCTAAGAAGGGCTGTTTCAGTGGAATGAACTTTACGAAAGCCAGATTGAAATTTGTCGAAAATACTATATTTATCTAAAACTGCTGTAAGCTGCTTAGCCACGATCTTCTCTAGAATCTTAGCAATTAACGGAATTTTTGAGATCGGTCTATAATTGCTAGTGAGAGATGGGTCCAGCATAGGCTTTTTTAACAAGGGATGTATAACAGCAGTTTTAAAATAGGCAGGGACTATGCCCGAGGCCAAGGAGGTATTAATTATAGTAAGAATACAGGGACCAGTAGAGTAAAGACATTTTTGAATAATGATGCAGGTAAGAAATCAAGAGAGCAAGAGGATAATTTTGTTGCACTAACTATTTTTCCCAGCTCTGGTAGTGAAACAAGTGAAAAACCTTCTAAAACAACAGGCCGAGCTGGCGTGGGAGCAGACAGCGCAGACGCTGAAAAAGACAAGTTTTTCCTTATGTTGCTAATTTTTTCTAAAAAGAAAGCAAGAAAAGTTTCACAATCTTCAACAGAAGAAATAATGGCAGCAGGTGGAGCAGGAGTAATAATATTAGTAATAGTATCAAATAAAACTTTAGGATTACCTCTGCTCTTTGCAACCAACTGAGAAAAGTAAGCAGCCCTCGCAACTCTAATAGCATTGTTAAAGGAGGCTAAAAGATCCTTTAAATAAAGGAGATGAACATTTAAGCGGGTTTTCCTCCATAACCGCTCAGTTTTACGACAATTACGTTTTATAAGACGAATGTTGTCATTTAACCAGGGTACAGACTTGGAAACAGGCACAGGTCTCATTTTAATCGGACAGATTTCATCTAAGATCGAAAGACAATGATAATTGAATAGATCTATAGAAAAATCAACATCGTTTTGTGGGGATAATGTTAAATTAAAAGCATCAGAGAACTTCTGTGCTGAGGAGGAGTTTAAAGTGCGGGAAATAACTGTCCGATGAACAGGAGACATAGGCTCATAAAAAGACATATTAAAAAAGACACAATAATGGTCAGAAATAAAAATGTCCTTAGAACAAATATAATCAATATTCAGACCCAAAGAAAAAACAAGGCTTTAAGGCTTTATTTAGCAAACTTTTACTGGCTTGTGCAAGCCCTACATACAGGGTCAATAACAAGTAAAAATATTAATTTAGAAAATGGAATCGTCAACCTAGAAAAACAAATCTAGCACAATTCATAAATTAAATGGACCCTAAAATATACTGCATTAGAATTGTAATATTTTAGTTTATAGACATAAAATTAGTTAATCTGTAACATTTTAATCAATTACATTCAGCAATTGTTAATTTGGGTTGAACCCAGGACTGTATAGGCGTTGGCTGAATAGCAGTGGTGTTCACCTTGGGGTGTCGGTCAGAACACACAGGACGCACAGATAAAGGTTATACCGTCTTTACTGTGATTCCTCAGCTTAACAGCACAGTACAGCAACACAGTAATGCAACCGCAGGCTTACAGAGTGGTGAGGGGTGTGGGTGTGTGTGGTCTGTGAACAGAACATATACAGAATACTGAATGTAATAAACATCTAAGTCATGAATTATGATGCATTAGCGTTCTTCGAATCTAACCAGAACTACAAATGGGAATTCCTATATGAACATCTACATGCACGAGTTTCATACACTACTCCCAAACCCTTACAGTACATGACATTGATTGCCAATACACCCAACAACAATATATCACAAACACCAAATCGTTTAGCTTACAGCTAGCAGGTATGTAGCATAACAGGTAGCATTAGTAGCATGAACTAGCCACATAGCGAACAGGTCGATACACATTGCACTTCTACATCCACTAAATGTCTAATTGGCATAAAAGACTAAAACTGTCCTTTTCAGGCATGGCTCCACGTCTACTCACAGTTCTTTAGCGACGCACACAACTCACACCGTGTGTAGACATCCCCTGCAGAGTCAGTCTGCCAGGCGGCTCTTGCTATGTGCTAGCTCCAACTCTGATCACTGGAACATGCGCTCAATAGTGCAACTGTGCTCTCTCGCCACAAGGGGGCCCCCCCACACAGCTGACAGCCTTTCCAACATAGCCGCCCCCCAATTTGCGGTGCAAATTGGCCCCATGGAAAGGCTGTTTATACAGACAAGGGCTCCCCCACCTGGTCATCCTCATCCTTGATCGCCGGAAGCACAATCAGACGTACTATAGGCCGGGTGTATGTTTTGTCACGTATCTTCACCTCTGCTGTTCTGGTGTGGCCATCAGAACCAGTAAGAATCTTCAGTCACTCTCCCAATCTGCCATGATGCTCTGGGTAGCTGTGGATCCACCAGCAGAACAACCGCTCCCTCTGTTATGTCCTCCATGGGTCTCTGCCACTTCATGCGAGTTTGGAGATTAGGCAAATAGTGTCTGATGAAAGATGACCAGAATCTGTCCACCAGGATTTGCGAATGTCTCCATCTTCGCCTCCCTAGTGCTTCTTCTTCGGGATACACTACCTGAGGTAGGGAGCTGTCAGGCCGCCCCATGAGCAAGTAGTTAGGGGTCACTGGATCGATGTCAGCCACATCAGCAGAAACATAACCTAGGGGTTTGGCATTCAGGATACCCTCGATTTCTGTAAGAACGGTCCTGAGTACTTCCTCACTCACTGTTTGAGAGCCAACAGAGGTGTATAAGGCGTTTTTGATAGAGCGGATTTCTCTTTCCCAAGTGCCTCCAAAGTGGGGTGCTGCAGGTGGGTTGAAGCGGAAACGAACCTGCTGCTTAGCCAGTTTCTGCTGGAGGTCCGGACTCATGATGGAGAACGCCTGCTGGAGCTCCTTTTCCCCTCCTTTGAAGTTTGTCCCCTGATCCAAGTAAACTTCTGCCGGTTTCCCTCTTCTCGCAATGAACCTTCGGAAGGCCATCAGAAAGGAGTCAGTGTCGATGGATGTCAGGAGGTCTATATGGACGGCCCGAGTAGTGAGGCACTTAAACAAAATGCCCCATCGCTTCTCCCTGCGTCTGCCTATCTTGATCCAGAAAGGACCAAAGCAGTCCATGCCAGTGGAATAGAAGGCAGGTTTGAACAGCCTGAGGCGGGCAGGTGGCAGGTCAGCCATTTGCTGAGAAGCTGGGTTTGCCCTCCACCTACGGCAATCCATGCAACTATGTTGGTGCTGCTTAACGGCCTCTCTACCTCGCAGGATCCATACAGTCCGCCGAAGCTCAGCGAATACTCTCTCTGGGCCAGGATGACCGAGACGTGCATCCACATCTTGAATAAGTAGTCTGGTATACACATGGGTGGGATCCAGGACCACAGGGTGTACAACAGACAGATCAAGGCTCTCTGCTCGCCGCAGCCTGCCACCAACCTGGATCAGTCTATGATTGGCATCATACTGCGGTGCTAGGCATAGCAGCTGACTGTTAGCCGGTATAGGTTTGCCTGCTTGTAGTAGGTGGTAGTCCTCTGGGAAACAGTCCATCTGAATCTGTCTCAAGATCTGTTGCTCTGCCTCGGTGTAGGCCCCTGCAGTAGGTGAATTACTCCCAGCTGGGTCACCCTGCATTGCTGCATTTTGAATCTCCTTAGCTGTGGCTTCTACTAATTCTGCCCATGTGTTGAACCGCTGGGCCTCTGGGGTTTGATTACCCGGGGTCGTGTTAGCCATATGACATATGGCAGAGCGTTTTAGCTCGATGCCATCCTCTGGGTCTGATGCACCCAACGATGGGCAGGAGGGCCACTGGTCAGGAGGTAGGAGGAGGAAATCTGGTCCTTGAGTCCACCTATTTGGGCTGGCCAGTTCAGTGAGACTTTTGCCCCTTGTGATGTCATCAGCTGGGTTTCTTGTAGAATCCACATATCGCCAGTCTTTGGGGTTAGTAAGCTCTTGAATTTCTGTAATCCTGGTGCCAACAAACACCTTGAAATGGCAGGATGTGGAATGCAACCAGTTGAGGACAGTGGTTGAATCAGACCACAGTGTACATGTGGTCACCTTGAACGTTAGTTCTGTCTGAAGTAGCTTTGCGAGCTGGGCTCCAGTGAGTGCAGCGCAGAGTTCGAGTCTGGGAATAGATATCTGCTTCCTTGGAGCAACCCGTGATCTGGCCATGAGGAATGACAGCTGCGCATTACCATAATGATCTTCTGATCTCAGGTAAGCCACAGAGCCATAGGCTCGCTCTGATGCATCGCAAAAGATATGTACCTCTCTTGCAATGTCAGATAGATCCATGTGCGGCAGTGTGTAACATCGTGGCAATGTTAACTCTGATAAATGCACCAACTCCCCCTTCCATGTCTTCCACTGGTGCAGCAAATCATGAGGTAACTGGGGGTCATCCCAATCTCAATGCTTGTCCCAGAGTTGCTGTACAATAATCTTGGCCCTGGTGGTGAAGGGAATGATGAACCCAAGTGGGTCGTACTGACTAGCCAGGGTTCGATATATGTTCCTCATAGTGGGCTCTCCATAGTCAATGGGTCGGTGCTTGAGGCTGAGGGTGTCCGTCTCACAGTTCCAGTTCAGTCCCAGGGTTGATTCATGCGCTTCTTGTCGGTCCTGTGACAGCCAGAGTTCCAGTTTGTCTGACCGTGCCTCGGATGGCAGATGACTAATCACTTCTGGCCTATTACTAGCCCACTGCCGAATTTCAAAGCCCCCGGAAGCCAGAAGCTGCCGTAGTTTCTTGACCAACTGCTGGGCTTCTTCAATTTCTTCTTCAGATGAAACACTCTGTAGACAGTTGTCCACATAGAAGCACCGTTCGATGGAGAACCTCACCTCCTCTCCTGGTTCACTATGCAGGAGGACATGCCGCTGTAGCGCAAAGGAGGCACAGCAGGGACTACATGTTGTCCCAAAGGGAAGGACTTGCCATTCATAGCTGTGAGGGGGCTCATCCCGATTCATATTGCGCCAAAGAAACCTCAGGAGCGGTTTGTCTTCCGGGAGTAGGCACACCTGGTGAAACATCCCTTTTATGTCACCACTGATGGCAATGCTGTGTTCTCTGAAGCGCAGGAGCACTCCAACCAGAGAAGGGCTCAGGACAGGGCCAGGCAATAGGGACTCGTTCAGGTTAAGTCCCTTGTGTCGAAAAGAGCAATTAAAGACCACTCTATTCTTGCCATTGTGCTGGACCATGTGATGAGGTATGTACCAACTCTCTTGGCTCTGAGAGGCAACGTCCGGTTGCAGTTTGGCTACAAACCCAGAGGTCACCAACCTTTCAATCTCGTCCATATATGCAGCAGCCCTAACAGGGTCTTTGCTCAGACGTCTCTCCATACTCCTCAGGCTGGGCAGTGTTGCCTCTTGGGTGGCCTGAAAAAGTGGTGCCTCCTTCCTCCTCAATAAGGGTGTGGCATACCGGAGCACTCCCTTAACATCCACGCGCCTTGTTCTGGCCTCCAATATCTGAAGGGCTTCATGATCCTCCTTCGACCTTGTCACCTCCTTTTCACTCTTATATGGTAGAACATCCACTTGCCACAGCTTCTCCACATTCCTCTGGAGTTCAACAGATAGGGGGCTGCAGGAGGTATACAGACACTGTTGAGACTCTAACTGTGACTCAAGCGACTTTGCAGGCCCTTGCAGAGTCCATCCTAGTCGGGTTCGCATCGCAGCTGGCCCTCCTAGTGATCCAAAGCGCACAGGCTCTATAGGGTTTATGAGATGTGGGTGATCAGCCCCAATTAGCAACAGGGGCGAAACTCTGCTGAAGGTTTGTAGGGGCAAGTCCTTCAGATGTCTGTACCTTCTCTTGAGCATGGTAATTGGATATGAATGCTCAGCTAAGCCAAGCCGCTGGGCAGTGAAGGCATTAGCTATGTGGAAGGATTTCTGGGGCTGCATGATAGGGGACAGTGTGAATGAAACGCAGGCCCCATGTAACATTTGGATATCCTGACGGATAGTTCTCAGGGCGAGGTCTTCAGGTGTGCCTGTTAGGCCCAGTTGCTGAGCTGCAGAGGAGAGCAGCATGGTGCGGTCAGAGCCATCATCCAGGATGGCATAAGTGTCCAGAGTTTTGTCACCATTTCTCAGGAGAACTCTAATCACTTTAAGCAGAACACGGGTAGAATCTGAAGGTTTTTCTAGGTGGAGTATTTCAGTTGCAGAGCTCACCAGGCAAGTACCTTCCTTCACACTCTTGGCGTTGACCTCATGCAGGATCTGAAGGTGTTTGCCTTGACATAGGCTGCAAGCTTTCTTCAGATTGCACTGTGCTGCTTGATGTGATCTGCCACATCGCCAACAACGCTGGTTTGTCTTAATCCAGTCTATGATTTGAGCCTTATCAAACGACTGGAATATGGGGCACTGACTCAGATAATGGTCCTCCGTATCAGAGTAGGGGCAGTAAGCTTTCAGCGGGCCTTTCTTCTTGCTATGGACAGCTGGTTTGCTGCTCACCGACTCGACAGGCTGCTTCGTCGGCAGATTCTCTGAGCCATGCAGGATAGTGGCCATGCGCTTTACTGACTTTGCCTCTCTCAGGCGCTCTGGTTTCTGGATGACCCTCTCCTTCTGCCCTGTAGCCCCAAGCTGGGTACTGCTATCTTGGCACCATGTTTCCAGCTGTAACCAGTCTGAAAAGTCTGTTAGGTTGTATACCACCCCTGGATGGCGACACATGTGTCTCCGGAACTCAGACCTCATTTCAGCTGGCAGCTTGCTGAGGAGCCGTGCCACGTGAGAGCCACATTTCAGTTCCACTTTGCCATCCGGACCAAGGGTCTTCAGCATACCAACGAGAGCCCGAATCTGCAGTGCGAATCTTTCAAAAGCCTCCACATCCCCGCGACGAATGTCCGGTGCATCCATAACACCGGCAATCTTCCTGAGGGCTAACTGGTGGGGCTGACCAAACTTCTCCGATAGGGCTGCCATGGTGTCAGTATAGGGGGATGGAGAATTGAGATATGCATCAGCTATGAGACGGGCTTCATCTAGTTTCAAATGATCCATCAGTATCTGAAACTTGAAAAGCTCTGTCCCATCCGGTGGCAGCAGATTGTCAAGTGTGATCTTTAACCGGGCAAACTCACTTGGGTCCTTCTTAATGAGATCAGGAATACTTGGAGTTGGACCCCTGTATGTTTTCTCTTGTGCCATTACATGTGGTGGCTGGTAGGCTGGGGATGGATGAGGTTTATATTGCGATGATGTTGTGATAGGTCTTGATACCTCAGCGACGGGCTGCTGGCTCCAGATGTTGGTGGGGGCTTGACTCTGGAAACTGGGATAAGCCCTAGCAGGAAACTGCTCCTGCCAAGGAGGCTTCAAATGTTGCGGAATGATAGGTGGATGTTCAAACCGAAAGGAAGGTGCACTGTTGGGGAATGGCGGGGTTGGCCGACTAGCTGTCAGTGTCTGCTCCTTTAACAGCTGTAGTTCACCCATCATCCTATCCAATGTATCAATCATTGTAGTATCCTTGGGTGGAATACTCTGAGCTGATGGTGGGCGAAAGTATGGCCTTTGGTATTCTTGTTGAGCATGGATGTCCTGCCTATTGTCATACTGCGGCCATGGACTCGTTCGTGCATCTATTCTATGTGTATGGGAACTAATTGTGGGGACACTGATGGGCTGCATACGTTGGGAGGAAGACAGAGGGGGTACATGTGTTGGGGGTGATCTCTGGTCCCGTTGCTCCGACAGGTAACCACCTCTGTCTGGTTCACGTGTTTGGGCGTAAGGCTGAGGTCTGCCATTCATACCATACTGCGAACCCGAAACTGCAGACATTTCCCATGGTCGATGGAAAGGAGAAGGAGGCTGATGGTTCAGGCCATCCCTACTGGGCACATGCTGCCGCATATCCTGCAGATCATTCGAGGAAGCGGTCCATTCATCCACGGTGTGTTCCCATCCAGGCTGACTTGTTGGGCTAGACGAGCGGGAGGTCTGTACAGATACTGCCGATGGCACGTACTGCTTTTGCTCTTCTAGCCCGGGTGCATACTGTGCTGTGTACGAGTGACGGTAGGGTGTCATGTCTCGTTGGTGGCCCACCAAGCTCACCTCATAGTCTGCAAGGTAGGGAGGAGGTTGTACTTGGCGCCTTGGGCGAGTTGAATCTGAGACATCTTCACTGGAGAAGAAACTAGGCTGCATCTTTAGGATCCAAGGAAAGCACCATCCGGCTCGAAGGACCAATGTTAATTTGGGTTGAACCCAGGACTGTATAGGCGTTGGCTGAATAGCAGTGGTGTTCACCTTGGGGTGTCGGTCAGAACACACAGGACGCACAGATAAAGGTTATACCGTCTTTACTGTGATTCCTCAGCTTAACAGCACAGTACAGCAACACAGTAATGCAACCGCAGGCTTACAGAGTGGTGAGGGGTGTGGGTGTGTGTGGTCTGTGAACAGAACATATACAGAATACTGAATGTAATAAACATCTAAGTCATGAATTATGATGCATTAGCGTTCTTCGAATCTAACCAGAACTACAAATGGGAATTCCTATATGAACATCTACATGCACGAGTTTCATACACTACTCCCAAACCCTTACAGTACATGACATTGATTGCCAATACACCCAACAACAATATATCACAAACACCAAATCGTTTAGCTTACAGCTAGCAGGTATGTAGCATAACAGGTAGCATTAGTAGCATGAACTAGCCACATAGCGAACAGGTCGATACACATTGCACTTCTACATCCACTAAATGTCTAATTGGCATAAAAGACTAAAACTGTCCTTTTCAGGCATGGCTCCACGTCTACTCACAGTTCTTTAGCGACGCACACAACTCACACCGTGTGTAGACATCCCCTGCAGAGTCAGTCTGCCAGGAGGCTCTTGCTATGTGCTAGCTCCAACTCTGATCACTGGAACATGCGCTCAATAGTGCAACTGTGCTCTCTCGCCACAAGGGGGCCCCCCCCACACAGCTGACAGCCTTTCCAACAGCAATGCACTAATTCCAATTTCTCAAAAGTAAATTTTTGAAATATTTGTGTAATGGGTTCTGTGATAGTAATTTGGGTTCTTCTTTTGAAGTTTGGACTGTTTCTTTAACCAAATACGCGTTATATGTATAATGTACTTGTACGTGCTTGTAAATAGTTATTTATTTTTCTTTCTATTCAAATATTTTTAACAAGTGAAATTATCACGACAAAAAGGTTAATTATTTTTAGTCGCATTCCTATGTGTATATTTGGCTT
Source organism: Simochromis diagramma (assembly GCF_900408965.1). Lineage (NCBI taxonomy): Eukaryota > Metazoa > Chordata > Actinopteri > Cichliformes > Cichlidae > Simochromis > Simochromis diagramma. The sequence goes on along the minus strand of NW_024387336.1, from coordinate 877,962 downwards.
CCTCTGTATAGCGGTCCTCATGTGCCCATGAGGGTAAAGGGTTCAATCAACCTAACAGGTTGCAGCCTACTATGACTAAATTTTAGCAGTGCTGATATTTAGTAAACAAAAAACAACAACAAGTATTGATTGTAGAAATGATAAATATAAATAGCCTCCTACGAATGTATCTTGTTCCAAAAACAACAATATGCTGTCTGTGTTCAGTTTGCAGAGAAATATGGAAACATTTTCAGCCTTCGACTCTTTGGTGGTAGGATTGTGGTCGTTCATGGTTACAAACTTGTGAAAGAAGCCCTGGTTCACCAAGGAGAAGACTTCATGGATCGCCCAACTATGCCCTTATTTGAATCAATTATAGGGAATAAAGGTAGTGTTTGATAAAAGTGGTTGCATTTTTCCCTCTAAAGATCTAAAGATCAGGTCTACATTATTTTTTTATTTCCAAAAGGTCTTGTGATGTCAAATGGTTATCCCTGGAAGCAACAGAGGAGATTTGCTCTTCACACGTTCAGAAACTTTGGTCTGGGCAAGAAGACCCTGGAGTCATCCATCCAGCAGGAGTGCCAGTATCTCACAGAGGCTTTTGCAGATCACCAAGGCATACATTCTTTTTTTTACAATATAGTGACATGTTATTTATGTTTTTCATGTTTTATAAAATTTAAATATAATTTCTCCCTGCATACCATATGACATTAGAGGATTTGCAGTACTAAAGACTTTTCTTTACCTGTGGCTCATCACCTGATTTATGTTATAACAAGGGGTTCTAATCAGAAGCCAAACAGCAAACGGCACCCACTGTTTCTCCACTTGTTGACATGCATTATATCCTGTTCATTTGATTTTAGCTTTATTGATATAGCGCCAATTCTTTCTTTAGATTAACAATTATTTGTTATGTTTTGAAACAATCTTTCTCTTTCTAACACGAGCCTCAGTAGGTTTTCTTAGTGGACAGGCTGTGATCAGCTGACCTGCTGCTCTTTGTGGATGTACACAAGTGAATTTAACAAGATGTCAGCAGTTTCCCGAGCTATCTTGGCCGATGCCTATCAGCTACACAGACACTATACTTTTTATACTATCTTTATACTAGGCCTATACAGTCGGCACGAAGTGGGAATTCGGTGAATGAATCTAAGCATCATCATCTTAAATGCAAATTCATATCTGCTGCACTTGATGTAACCTAAATCTGATCAGGAGCACCACAGCTACTGTGCACCAGTAATTTCACCACATTAATGCAAACTAACCTGTTTATCCTGCACATAACTACCAAGTATTTTCATCAACATTTGAGTAACATAAAGTTAGTATAGCTTAGTTTGTTTTGAAGGACGTTTCACAAAATGAAAAACCATAATTTATCAAAACACATCATACACAATTCCAATATGTGATTAAAATGATGAATGTAAGCTTTGAATTTGCAGTTTAGTAATTTTTTAACTAACTGTTTAGTAACAGTTTTTGTGTTGGTTCTTCTGTCACCTGACAAACAGGACATACATGACAATAAGAATAAAATGTGCAGCTGCTTCAGTGTTTCTGTCAATTTGTGGAGATCTTGACTCATCAGTAATGTTTGTAGGTTGAGTGCATTTTTACAAAAATTTGTGCAAACTGCACTACAAGGTGGAATATTTGCAAAATCGCGACTACCTCATGATATTTTGTCTCAAAAAGTAACCCTATGAATATGTCAGTGCCATTAGGATGAAATTATTGTGTCACCAACATTTTGACGTTAGACATATAACTTTAACAGCCTGTGTAAACTAATATCCTGGCTTGCTCGAGGCTGCCGTCCTCTCTAACAGTTTCAATCAAAATTAGAAATGCTACTGTGGGAGACTGAGATAACTAATAGTGCTGCCTGTTGTGCAGTTAGTTTCCAAAACACGTTATTCATGGTTACATACAATTTTAGACTGATGTGGGCCAAAGCCTAGCATAGCCTGCAACGTTATTATGACGGACACATTTTATGAGTGAACTTGAGTTTAAGTGACTTACAGGTTTCTTTGAAAAATACTTTCTTATATCCAGGTCCTTCCTTTTTGCTGCCAATCTCTCCTCCTTGCAGGCCCTGGCAGCGCAGGCTTGCCGCTGCTAAAACTAAACGGAGCTCCCTGAAAGGCACAGCCAATCACATTGGCCATATTTGTCACATGACGTAGGACTCCAGTAGAGAACGTAATTTAACTCTTTCTGTACCGTTAGGTGAATGAGACGCTGACAGATCGTTTTTTTTCTTTCTATCGGGTTGTTTTTCTTTACTCGAAGAGATCAAATTATTGGTGGGGACAATTCAATAATCGCTCGATATTGGTGGGGACACGTCCCTTCCGTCCATGCCAAATCTACGCCCTTGCAGTGGTGTTTAACTGATTGTGTTTGTCCTCTGTTCACTTGTAGCAGGACAGATGAAGAGAAGATATGGAGTTGATATACAATCTTCTCGGCTTGGAGTGGATAGATGGCAAAATTATTTTAATATTTTTGACTGTTTCTCTACTGTTGACAGATTTTCTGAAGAACAGAGTGCCAAAAAACTTTCCTCCTGGACCCTGGGCTCTTCCTTTCATTGGTGACCTTCATCGTATCCAATCTACCAGACTCCACCTGCAGTTAACAGAGGTATGAGTCCATTCCTAAATAAAAAGTTATTATATTATAATAAAATTAAAAAAACATTTGAAATTGAAAAAAAAAAAAACCCTTCATTCAACCATACAGATTTCACCTGCAGCTGACTGACTAATAATAAAAGCAGAAAAATAATGTGAAAGGAAACAAACATGTGAAATGAATCACTGGAGTGCAAGGAGGCATAATTTACACCAAAGTAGACAGAGTCGTTATTTAGCTTGCATGAGGCTTGAAGGAATTGTATCATATAGTGGCAACTTATAAACCCTTTGTGATAAGAACATAGTTACCACAGTCCAAGTCATACCTTCAAAAAGTATGCACTTTGTGCTCTTGTGGACCCATCCAAATTTTTCCAGTGATTTGGCTTGGTATTGGATAAATGTGAGGGAAATTCTATAAAAATAACATAAATACACCTATGTTTTCAAATACATTACAAAAAACGTAAACATGCTATGTCATTATGATCAAACAAGCTTTTCAACATACCTCACACTGCAAATAGATTAGGCCATCTATTACCTTATAAAACAAATAAATAAATACATATAAATAAAAACAGAACTAAGGAATACGATTCATTAAGTAAATTGTACAATAAAGTGTATTTAAAGCAGAATTTAACATTAGTTTTATGACAACATAAAAGGATTTTTATGTCAAGAGGTACCTCATCTGAAATGTTTGTCTGGTCAAACAGGGATTTCAAACTTGAAATACCAATAGTTTGGTCCAGCTACTCCCACAAGGTAATCTGTGAGAAAGCATATGCTGTAGTCAACAGATATCATTTTCTTTTTGCATGCTGCAACCATCATCCATTTCAGTCTTCTAGGAGCTTTGTCTGGTTGTAGTTCTTTTTTCTCCTCCTGTCCCCTCATCTATTAATTAAATTGTTTTCTGACCTTCATAACTGTTTCCGACCTGTCTTCCCAATGTGATGTTTACGCAATATATGTATGGTCAGAAGGGGGTGAAATTTTCATTGCAGTTGTACGTGTAACATTGCATGTGATAATAAAAGGCTTGATTGGTTGATTATTCAACATGAGTTGACATTTACCTGACATTGTGAAGGAGTCACAGTTTCTGTAAGGGTGTAAGAACATAACATGTGGATTTGTTACACTTCTTTTTCACAAGTTAATAACAATCAATAATTTTCATTCCATTATTAACAAGCTATCACACGATGTCCTGGAACAACATTTACACGATGTCCCTGGAACAACATTTACAACGATGTCCCTGGGACAACATTTACACGATGTCCCTCGGACAACATTTACACGATGTCCCTGGGACAACATTTACACGCTGACAGATCGTTTTTTTTTTCTTCTTTCTATCGGGTTGTTTTTCTTTACTCGAAGAGATCAAATTATTGGTGGGGACAATTCAATAATCGCTCGATATTGGTGGGGACACGTCCCTTCCGTCCATGCCAATCTACGCCCTTGCAGTGGTGTTTAACTGATTGTGTTTGTCCTCTGTTCACTTGTAGCAGGACAGATGAAGAGAAGATATGGAGTTGATATACAAGGTTCTCGGCTTGGAGTGGATAGATGGCAAAATTATTTAATATTTTTGACTGTTTCTCTACTGTTGACAGATTTTCTGAAGAACAGAGTGCCAAAAACTTTCCTCCTGGACCCTGGGCTCTTCCTTTCATTGGTGACCTTCATCGTATCCAATCTACCAGTTAACAGAGGTATGAGTCCATTCCTAAATAAAAAGTTATTATATTATAATAAAATTAAAAAACATTTGAAATTGAAAAAAACCCTTCATTCAACCATACAGAGTTCACCTGCAGCTGACTGACTAATAATAAAACAAGAAAAATAATGTGAAAGGAAACAAACATGTGAAATGAATCACTGGAGTGCAA